>NW_026539164.1:0-68216 GCF_027791375.1 Indicator indicator
CCCTCCCTTTAAACATCCAAGTCAGGACTAGAAGTCTTGGAGCTAAAAGGAGTGGTGACTCGGTCTCAATTACCTCAGAAGCAGCTCAGACTCCCTCATAGGCAGCTAGGATCTCCTTTTCTGTTGCAGTGTAGTTGGCCTCAGAACCTTTGTACCCCTTGCTCCAGAAACCTAGGGGCCTGCCCCTTGTCTCACCAGGAGCTTTCTGCCACAAACTCCATGTAGGACCACTCTCACCAGCCGCAGTATACAGCACATTCTTGATCTCTGGCCCAGTTTGAACAGGTCCCAGAGCCATAGCATGGACCACTTCTCGTTTTATCTGGTCAAATGCTACCTGTTGCTCAGATCCCAACACAAAACTATTTTTCTTCCGTGTTACATGGAAGAGGGGTTTCACTATTTGACTATACCCGGGAATGTGCATTTTCCAGAAGCCCACAAGCCCCAAGAACGATTGTGTCTCTTTCTTACTAGTGGGTTGCACCATAGTGGCTACCTTATTCACCACATCCTGAGGGATGTGACGACAGCCATCTTGCCATCGAACTCCCAGAAACTGGCTCTCTCTGGCAGGCCCTTTTACCTTGCTTCTCTTTATGGCAAAGCCAGCCTCCAACAGGATATGGATTATCCTCTTACCCTTCTGATAGACCTCCTCTTCTGTCTCACCCCATACAATGATGTCATCAATGAACTGCAGGTGCTCAGGGGCTCCACCCTTCTCCAGTGCAGTTTGGATCACTTCATGGCAGATGGTAGAACTGTGTTTCCACCTGTGCTGGTTTGGGGCCAGACACAGATCGTCTCTTGCCCCGAAAGGGACAAAAGAATGAGACTCACACAAACGGATTGGAGAGTGATGGAAAGTTTAAATGGAAAAGCAATTGGTGAAGCTACAGAGAACTACAAACTACAAAGCATAGTGACAAAGAGTATCCCAAAGCGTACAGAACCCCTCACAGAATTCCCAGAGGTTTCCCAATCCTTCCCTTCTTCCCACCTGAGGGTAAACCCAAACCCCCCAGGGCTCTTTCTTCCCCCTCCCGCTGCTAGGCAAGTCTCAGGCTGGCCAGGTCTGAGACTGCCCCCCCCTCCATTCTCCTCCTGGCCTTAGGCCTAGACAGGCCTAAGAGGCCTTGAGGACACTCCCCCGGCATTACCCGATAAGAGAGGACATCTCCCATGGGAGCAGAGAGGGAAGAAAGAGGAAGAGAATGACTTTGCAGATGGCCTTATAGGGTGCAGGACTTATGGGTAGAAATACGTCATTTCCTGTGTCCACCCCTGTGGGTGGGCACCCAGGACACCAGAGGTGTATCTCATGCGGCAGTGGCAGGGGGCACCCAGCCTAAACTGCCACACCACCCCTGGGGGAGACGATTCCATTGATATTGGACACCTCTCCAGGTGAAAGCAAACTGTGGCCTACATTCTTCTGCAATGGGAATGGAGAAGAAAGCGTTAGCAATGTCTGTTCTGGCATACCTCTTGGCCACCTTCGATTCCAGTTCGTACTGGAGCTCCAACATGTCTGGCACAGCAGCACTCATCGGAGGAGTCACTTCATTCAGGCCACAGTAGTCCACAGTCAATCTCCATTCCCCGTTTGCCTTCCGCATTGGCCATATTGGGCTGTTGAAAGGTGAATGAGCTTTGCTGATTACCTTGTGGCTCTCCAGTCATCGAATTAGTTGATGTATGGGGTGCAGAGAGTCTCGGTTGGTCCTGTATTGCCTGCGATGCACTGTGCAAGAAGCAATTGGTAACTTCAAATCCTGCACCTTATGGCTGCCAACTACGGAGGAGTCATCTGACAGCTCAGGCATGGCAGACAGCTGTTCCCTGTCTGCAGTCCCTACAGCTGCTACCCCAAATGCCCACTTGTGCCCCTTAGGGTCCTTAAAACATCCCTCCCGCAGAAAGTCAATGCCAAGAATGCAAGGTGCATCTGGACCAGTCACTATGGTGTGTTTTCCCCACTCGTTCCCAGTCAGGCTTATCTCAGCCTGCAGTACAGTCAGATCTTGTGAGCCCCCTGTGACCCCTTGAATGGTTATGGGCTTGGTCCCTCTGTAGCTTGATGGTATTAGGGTGCATTGGGCCCCTGTGTCCACCAGAGCTCGGTACTTCAGGGCTTCTGAAGTGCCAGGCCATTTCACAAACACATCCCAGTACACTCTGTTGTCCCTGACCTTCCCCTGGCTGGGGGCAGGGCACCTCTAATGCTGGCAGCGATGCCCACATTTGTCACAGGGCCCTGTGTTACTGGGAGAAGGGTCTCTTGAATGGGAGGAACCACCCTGGGAAACTGGGGCTGCCCTTCTCCTGGGCGAGTTATTCCCATTGGGGCCACCTTGCAGTTCCCGTACTCTGGCCCAGAGTGCAGAGGTGGGTTGGCCATCCCAGCGGTTCATGTTTTCCCCATGGTCACAGAGAGCTCTCCACAAAGCCACCCTTGACATCCCCTGATTAGCTTGGGGTGATCTCCTAGGGGGAGGAGAATGACGTTTATTCCTGATGGCTGAAACATGGATCCATTCTGATGGAGAAGGTGAAGGGGGAGAAAAGGTGTCATCCCCTTCCTTTAGTTCAGGTTTGGATGCCTTAATCTCTTTGATGATGTCTTTAGTCATAGCCTCTATGGCTGAGATTACAGGCCTGTGACTGACACTGTCCTCATATTCCCTCAGGTCACTAGCAAACTCACCCACAGTTTTAGGACTTCCATCCTGTCCAGTCAGGAGCATCCCTCCTAGTGTGTGTGCATATCTTTGAGGGGCACCCTGGGTGAGTTTCTTTACTAAGGACCATTTCATGGACACCTGATCTGGGTCCAAGGGGAGCTGGCCATTTCCATAGATGATCTCCAGCACAGCCATCTGTCTCAGGTACTGAATGCCCTCTTCCATAGCCGTCCATTTAACTGGGGCCCAAGGCAAATCCTCTCTGGCAGGGTACCTGCGCTTTATAGCATTAGTAATCCGGGCCCAGAGAGTGTGTGTTCCATCGAATTTTGCTAATTCTTTATCCAGACTGGCATCATGAGACCTGGAGCCTAGAAGCTTCGCCTCCCTCTTACCTAGATCTACAGTTTCTGCACCCTCATCCCAACATTTTAGGGTATAGTTTAGTATTGTCTCACCCTCTCTCCGTGCGCAGTCCAGACGAGTTTGCCTTAATTCTTTTCTGGGCAGAGATGTGATGGTTATGATCTCCTGGTCTGAGTCCTCTCCATCTGCTGGTGGGTTCTGAGATGTGCTGGGTCCTGCTGAGGTGCCTTCTTAACCATCCGTATTTGAAGCTGATTTTTGCATCTTTTTCCTGCGTGTGGTAACCAGTGCTAGGGAAACTACAGGTGGAGCAGCATCAGGGGTTATGTGTGAAGCTGTTGGTGGGGGGTCGAACCCGCGGGGCTGGGCCTCAGGTTTGGCCAGCCTCCATCGGGCTGGACAGCATTCACAGCAGCCAGACCCTTCCCTCCTGTTTTCATAAACATTATCACAGTGCCTGCAGTGCTTACAGCTCGCAGCCTTTGGGCCATTAAGGCTTACAAAAGAATTCCCTAAACCGATTGTCCCTCCACAGATAGCTCTTAATGGGTTGGGGCACCCCCTTCCCCACATGGCCAGAGCTAGTATGATTATCAAGATTATATTTAAGCCTACAGAGCATATTTTTATATAGTCCCATTCTCCTTCAACAATATTTTTATCCACATGTTTAGTTTCATAATAGGTTTCAGAGAAATTCTTTATATCAGAAAAGTTTGAGAAGTGCCCACCGCCAGTAGGATTGATGGAACTCAAAAGGTACATGCAAAACTGCATTGGCAGAGTTTTTATCCAGTCAAGCAGCATCTCTATAATTAACCAAAGCACATGGTAAGTCAGTAGTTTATACACATGTGTCCAAAAGATCCAGCCAACAGCCCATCCAAAAACTTGAACCAGAAGAATCTGTAAAATTACCATCTCTGCTTTCAAACCCTTCTTTCCCAATCAGGTGTTATTTTTAAGCAAAAATAAAAATTATTTCCCAAGCCCCACGTTGGGCGCCAAAAGAAATATTGTGGTAGTTTGAGCTCTGAGTTTAGGAGCTCAAATGATAATAGATATAAATTCCTCCCCCTGCCCCTCTCCCTATTTCTCGGCAGGGTGGAGAGAGAGAGAAGAAGAAAAAAAAAAAAAACTCGTGAAAGAAATATTCTGAAGTCGGTTTGGAAGTAGGAGGAGTAAATTTTTTTTCTTTTTTCACAAAAGGGAAAGGAAAAAAATAATTTTTTACATATATATATATATCTATCTATCTACCTCTCAGTAACAGGGGGGGGTTCACAGAGGTGAGGGATGAGGGTAAGTGGGGAAAAATACATACAAAACCAAGCCTGGATGGCCTTGTGTTCCCCTGGGTGTCGGTGGATTCAGTTGAGAGAGAGAAAGGGCCCCAGCCACGTGGTCCGGTGCAGGAGACAGTGACAGCAACAGCAGCAGAAAATCCTCTTGAGCAGATGAGGCAGGAAAAAGGGAAGAGCAGCAAGATGTTCCCCCTTTTTATAGGCTTGCTGGACAGGAAGGGAAAGTGGAATAGACCACCTCTGAGTCAGGGACCACCTTCTCCCAGCAGGGGAGGGGCCAAGCCCTCCCCAGATTAAATTTCTTTTGTCCACCTGGGGCTGGGTTCTTCTCAGCCCCATCCAGGATGGGTGTGCCCCAGCACATTCTTGATGACTGGAAGAAAGCAAATGTCACTCCAGTCTTCAAAAAAGGCAAGAAGGAGGACCCAGACAACTACACACCAGTCAGCCTCATCTCCATCCCCGGAAAGATGATGGAGCAGCTCATCCTGGAGGTCATCTCTAACCACATGGAACACAAGAAGGTTATCAGGAGTAGCCAACATGGACATAGCACGGGGAGTGTTGTGAAGGCATCACATGCCCAGAATTATGCCCCCAGATACCAGCTGACTTGCCCCAACATGTTCTGGGAAGTCGCCCCTTCCACCCTCCTTTCAGGAGAGGAGGAACAAAAGGCTCAGGCGCCAGCCTGTCTCCTAAGGGAATAAACAACTGTAGGCACTCCATCTCAATGGGATTCCTATGTTATATCCATCTAAGGGCATAATTCTAGCTTCACCTTTCTATAGGTTGAAGCAGCTTGTTGGCAAGTGTGCCCATTGGCTAAGTCCAGCCTCGAGTGTCTATAAGTATTGCTCCATTTGGGGCCACGTTGCTCTCTCCTTCTGCTTTCACTCATTATGTAACTCATGATGTGTCCGCTGTTAAGCCTCCGCCCTCGCAAGCATACTGGGAGCCTCTGCGAACATGGGAGCCGGGCCATCGAGTTCAGCTCGAGGAACCCGCAAAGGATAATCCTGTCGCCGAAGGTGCCATAGACCCAGTCAAAAGGGACTGAGGGAGGCTCCCAAAGAGGGTAAGCTGTAACCCAAAGGGGGAAGGACTAGCCCATGTCCGGCAGTCCACATTTGCTGCGAGCTAATTAAGTAGCCACAAGTAGCCATAAGCAGAAACGCATCTTGCGTAGCCCCCCCGCCGTCTGCAGGAGAGAAAGGGAGCCGCCCCCTGTAGCCGCTCCGCAGCCCGTATCAGGGCGAAACACCCAGGATTTCCTCAAGGAAAAAGAGACAGAAAAAGATTAGCCTTTCCGTTGAAGTCAAGGCAACGACTGTACCATTATAATTTAAATGGAAGCAGTCTCCCAGAGAAGCGGCAGTCAGCTCACCTCGAGTCAAGCCGAAGGGGGGGGAAGCATTGCGTCACTGCACCCCCACTGACACCTGCCTGCTGGAAAACCGCCCTCGATCGTAGGGCCGACCACTGAAAGGACTTGGCTTTCCTGAGCCGATCCTCTGGTCAGGGAGCCAGCCCCTCCCCTCAGACCGCAGGAGGACATGAAGCTAACTGCCCCTTCCCACAGACCGTGGGAGGAGAAAGCCAACCTTGCACCCCCCCACAGAGCCGGGAGGGAGAAAGAAAGCCGCCACCCAAACGAGGCCAACCTTGGGCAGAAGCAGATACCCAGCGAGCCTGTGTGATCTGGCAATTTGTCTCGCTGCATGTTTCTTTCATGTGCATAACATTCAGTAACTTTCTATTCAAAGCGCCCGCGCGTAGTAGCGTGATATTTCTAGCTTAACTTGTCTCGTGACAACATTATCAATATCTCTATACCTAGCTAGCAGCCGCAAGTGCCTTGTCAAGTCTCCATCTAGTGGACAAGCAGTGGAACTGCACACTTTCGTTCCCTTAATTAGAAATTGACTGTAAATGTTATAATTGGGTATGATTGTAAATACTAAATCAGTTATGGTCTATATTATTACAACCTTGCATCCGAATCAATATATATAAAATAATTAACTGAAAATAATAATAAACAATACTTTCATAATTCATATTTTCATAATTCATAATTAATAATCACCATCCTCCATCCCTATTCTCCCTCTCCATGACAGGGAGATCCTGTCTGACTAATCTGATAACCTTCTATGAAGTTCTGACGAAGTGGGTAGATGAGGGAAGAGCAGTGGATGTCATATATCTTGACTTCAGTAAAGCTTTTGATACTGTCTCCCATAATATCCTCATAGAAAAGCTCAGTAGATGTGGCACAGATGGCTGGTCAGTGAGGTGGATTGAAAACGGGCTGGACAACTGACTTCAGAGGGTTGTCATCAGTGTCACAGAGTGAACTTGGAGGCCTGTGGCAAGTGGTGTCTCTCAGAGACTGGTACTGGGTCCAGTTTTGTTCAGTATCTTTATCAATGATCTGGATGAAGAGATTGAGAGTCCTCTCAGAAAGTTTGCTGATGATACAAAACTGGGGTCTTGGCTGACATCATAGCTCCCCAGGGGGGTTGTGGAGTCTCCTTGTCTGGAGACTTTGAAAACCCACCTAGATATGTTCCTGTGCAGGATGCTCTAAGTGATCCTGCTCTGGCAGGGGAGTTGGACTAGATCTCTTGAGGTCCCTTCCAACCTCCAATATACTGCGATACTGTGAATACTCAGCCTCCCTCCTGCCTTGGGTTCACAATTCAGATCCTTGAATGAGAGCTGGTCCCACTCATATCCTTGGCAGACTCCAGGCTTCAGCATTATTTCCTCAATTTCGTACCACCCAAGGGAAATAAGAATAGTACTTTAGCCATCAGACCTGCTGAAAGGACCGATTCTCATCATAAGATTAGTACCACCTTTTTTTTCAATTTTACTAGATGCTAAGGATGGATTCCTAAAATGACTTTGAATGAGGAGCATGGTAGACACCTAAGAGTTTGGTATAATTTATCTCAATTAGCATTACATGTTTTGGGATGACATGAGCTTCCTTTGTAAATTAAGACTAGTTAGGCTAGATGAGTAGCTAGAATGATCTTGCCCTCTGACTAGTCATTCATATATCTGCTCAGGTGGCAGGATATTAGTATTGTGAGCACCTTATAACTGCCAATATTCCCTGTATGACTTTTCTGGGAAGGCAACTTCAAATCCTGAAAGCAGCAGCTGGAACTGAGATCATAACATTTTCTAAGTCTGAAAATACAGACATAATATCTCTGATGATGTTATATAATGAAGAGATTTACTTACAAATGCCCTAGAGAACATTTTTCTGCACAATGCAAAGAATGTAAGAAGCTTCAATATTTCATGGTTAAAAGGAGATTATGGCTCCCCTTCCAGAGATCATCAGGTCCAACTCCCTGCCAAAGAAGGATCACATAGGGTAGTCTGCACAGGAATGCCTCCAGGTGGGTTTTGAATGTGTCCAGAGAAGAAGACTCCACAACCTCTCTGGGCAGCCTGTTGCAGTGTTCTGCAGCTTCACTGTAAAGAAGATTCTTTTCATATTGAAATGAAATCTTCTACTTTCAAGTTTGTGCTCTTATCAAAAGCTTTACTGAAGTCAAGATATATGACATCCACTGCTCTTCCCTCATCTACCCACTTGGTCAGAACTTCAAAGAAGGCTATCAGATTAGTCAGACAGGATCTCCCCTTGGTAAATCCATGTTGGCTACTCCTGATAACCTTGTTGTCTTCCATGTGGTTAGAGATAACCTCCAAGATGAGCTGATCCATCATCTTTCCAAGGATGGAGGTGATGCTTGACTGGTCCTCCTTCTTGATTTTTTTGAAGACTGGAGTTGCATTTGCTTTCTTCCAGTCATCAGGTACCTCTCTTGATCTCCATGACTTTAAAAATGTGATGGAGAGAGCCTCAGCACCAGTGTACTCCAGCTCTTTCATCTCTTGTGGATGCATCCTATGGGGGTCCCGAGATTTGTGTGTTTTCAGTTGCTACAAGAGATCTCTAACCTAGTCCTGACAGACCAGTGTAGTGCCCTCTTCCTGCCAGTTCTGCTTGCTTGCTTCCAGAGACTCAGATGCCTGAGGTCTGGTCTTAGGAGTAGACTTCAGAAAAGATAAAGCTTTGCTTGAGTGCTCGGAAGACCTAACAAGTATCCACTTGTCCTGAAAGGACAAACCCCAAAACATGCCCTAACCCATACAATAGGCTAAGCACCTGTGAATTTGCAAACTTGGACACTTCCTGGAGTCCAGATGGTCCATATAAATGTGTAGTACCTGTTACCAACCTTGTAACACACTTGTGAACTGTGTGTGCCCCTGGACATGTTTGGACCATGTATGCCCCATTCCATAGGTTAAGCTGTCAGGTTTCTCTTACCAATGGACATTAATTGTCTTTGGACAGTATTTAAAACAGGTGAGATGGTAGGCTATTTGCCTTATTCTTATGAGAAAGCAACAAGAGACAAATGTTTCTAGAGTTTCAGCTGAAGAGCTTGCCCCAGCTGGCAAACTACTCCTGGGCCTTGTACCTGGAACGAAGAGAGAGCCAAGCCCTGCTCACAAGCAGCAGAGATACTGCCAAACAGAAAGGGGGAAAACATAGGAGAAACGAATCCTGGAAGAATTGCACTGCTGCAGCGTGAAGCAACCTAAGCTCTCAGATCCCTGATCCAGAGACACCTCTTGCTTGAAAGCAAAGAACCACAAAGTCATAGTAAGAATTGCACCAAGAACCAAGAGAAAACTGAAGACCTCAGTAGCTTCAGCACCTGAGAGGAGAGAAGCCAGCTGCCACAGACTGTGAGTTGATCAAAGCTCTAAGAGCCTTGCACCAGAGCACTTAGGAGGAGAGTAGATGCCTTAGACCTCTCCAAGCCGGGAAAGGCCACAGTCCATGAACTGGGAAGAAACCACTTGAATTATAGTTACAGACACTGGAAAGATACTGGACAAAGTATCAAGCCATAAGTAAATGGCTAACTTGCTATAGAATCCCTTTTGTGGGAAACTGCAAATCATGGCACCTCAATTTCCAATTTGAATCCTTTCATTGGAAATTCTCAAATTTTTGCTTAAATCATTTAACTATCTTCATACTCCTGGTGTGTGGAATATATTACCCACAACTGATAACAGAACCTGTAAATACAGTTTGTAAAAAAGTTACGGTAGTATCTGAAGATACCATCACCTGAAATATTAAATATAAAATATACCTGTATTTTATTCCACCACTTACGTGGCTGCTGCAAATTCTCATGTTTCTTGAATTAGCTATAAGGAAGATGGAGAGGCTCCACAACCTCTCTTCATGTATTCATGGTACTGAGCACTTCACCAGTGTGAAGTTATTGGGGGATTTTTCATTATCCATCCATGTACAGAGCTGGGAAGACTCAGAACAGTTGTCACCTATTTAGGATAAAAGTTAAAAGACAAAAAGTAAAAGGATTGAAAGAATCAAGTGTCTTCTTTTAAAACCCCTTCGGGTTAGGGATAAAGCCCATTAAAAATTGCATAGCAGCCAATATAATTATTATTTCCAATTACAGCTTTGGTACAGCACTATGATAATATAGATGATTTATAATGACAAATTCTAATAAAAAGTAATAAACCAGTTTTCTTTAGAGTCATGATTCATAGAAAATTTGGATGAACTAGAATATTATAAGCACAGTATTGGTCAGTTAAAAAAATACAAAAATATAGAAAAGCATTTTGTGTGATGCCTATGATGAATGATGCGTATGCACAAGACTATATCCCAAATAGTGGCAGGACATGTCCCTACATGTTCAGCTTGAACCCCCTCTTCCCTTTCTCTTCTGGAGTGGTGGGGGGAGTCTTGGCACCACTTAGTCTGGGTAAACAATTCCCTGGGCCCGTTGGGGTAAACAAAGCTCAGGTGACCTGCTTGTGCTGACTTTGTTTAAGGGTTATGCTCACACTATATTTGGTGAAACATCATTTCATTGATTAATTGCTCTGTTTACCAAGGATGATCACTGGACCAGTGTTCATGTGACAAATGTTAAATAGAGGTTGTTTTGGTAAACCCATGTTCCTGTGCTCCGTGCTTGTACCTGTGCCTGTTCTCGTGTGCGTGCCCATGTTTGCCTTGTGCCTTGTGCTGCTGAGAGATCTGCTTTTGCCTGGGACTTGAACCGGCGTGTCCGAGGGCATCGCCCAGATCGCCGCCATTGCCCAACTCACTGGCCGAGCACACTGCCCGTCCTGGACTGCTACAGCCACCCTGACGTGGGGACATCGTTTGGGCAGGACTGGGCCCCCCACCCGGCCGACCTCCACGGATCGTGGAAAAGGTCACCCCAGCCTCGCAGAGAAGCGCTTTTGCCGTACCCTGTGACCGTGGCAACAAGGCTTTTTCCCCCGGAGCAGCAAACTTGTTTTACACAGCGCACCTCTCGAACTGACTTGCAAAAGCCTCCGAGGCTCACCGGCAAACTTCCAGGACTCTTTTGTTCTGAGAGGAGCCACAACCACACGGCACAGCGCCACGTAGTCAGCGCCATTTCAATTGCTTTATTACGGTACATCCATGCTACAATTTCCAGAAATACAAACAGTATTAAGACCTCATGAAGTCCTTCAGTTAGTGAGTAAGCTAAATATTTCTTCAGAAAGTTTCTGTAGTAGTTTTTGCAAACTGCCTCTTTGTGGGCTTGCCGATCCAAAACAAGCACTCACTCCCCCCATCTCTCTACTTCTGTCCAAGTTAGTTTCACTTTCTAAACTTCTAAATTTCCTCAAACTATTTAAAGCGCCCATATTTGTGTGTGTGTATATATATATATATATACACATTCTGCAGAATTGATTCTTTCCAACAGAATATTAGAACCTGTAAATATCAATTGTAAATAACTTATAATACAGTGTAAACAAATATTTATAAAACCTCTATAAATACCTCTGACACTTATTTTCGGTGAGAATTTACATTTCACATCAGTGTTCAAAATTAAAGCCTAAAATATTCTCAGCTTGAAGCAAACCATTCTGTATTCTGCTAAACTAGGATGCATATGTTTTCTGGGGATTTGTCTAATATTCACTGTTGGTAGTGTGATGAATATAATAAGTGATTTGTTTTAAAGGGTAAGCTAGGAGTAAAATTCAAGGATTTTTTGTTTTGAGAATGGGTGGGGGACTGCAGGAGACTGTGTGTTCGAAAAACTCATAAACCAGGCAAATCAAAGGCTCCAAAGGTGTGAGACCAGAGATAAAAGCTGTACCAGCTCTGTCCTGGAATGTGTGGATTTCAGATAAGAAACCTAAGGAACGATGCATGCTTAAGAGGGTGGTTATTCAGCAGATATTGTGAGGAAGATTTCTTACTTCATCCTTCAACCCCCACAGAAGACCCCAGAAGACCAAGCAGAATGCACATGAGCACTCCATTCCAAGAACTCATTATCATATCCCTGCCTTCTATTTAGCATAAGCTTGTTCATGTAGATAAGGTAGCTATATAAGATTGAGGAAGCTATTGTAGTTGCTGTGATTTGTCCCCCCAGCCCAGCGCACTGTTTGCTTGCTTTTATTCCAAATACAATTTTAAAAGAGATTTTTCTGGCTAGCTCATTTATAACAGTAGAAATTACTGTTTATACTTTCCAACTGCTGCATTAATTTTTTAAAAGAAATATGTTATGTTTCCAAAATCTCCCAGTGGATGCTCTTTATGTAGCTTTCAAGCAGTATGAGTGTTTTGCTGAATAGCTCGAACTCAAGAAGATGTGACTCAAGTGCAGTGTGATTTAATTGATAATCACAGCAAATAATGGTGGCAAAATAAGCTGTGTTCCCAAAGTATCTGCCTGTAGCCCATCCAGAAATCTAGAAAGAGTCTGCATGTCACATTTGCCACCACCAGCACCAATGTTCTTAAAAATTTAAATTTATAATGCTTCCATGTTTTGAATTATTTGATTAATATTTTTGAATAATTGAAATATCTCTGACAAAACGGAAGGAACGAGGTACATTGTTTTTAGATTAGAAATGATCTTTTTTTCTTTTGACTTTAAAAGTTTTTAACTTATCAAAAGCAAAGTAAAACAGGCCATTTTTAAAGACTGAAACATGAGAAATTTTCTGATTAGATGATCCAAATTAAGTTTGTCAAGGTGAATCCATGGTTTTACGATTTGTACTTTCACCTTGTTAGACAGGGTAGAAAAATTGCTATGAAATCTCAGAGTCAAATTTCTTCATTTCTGATTCCACTAAGTTTCTTGAGAAACTTCTTAGCTTATCCTGTATTTTAAGTAAAATGCTAAAATGAAACAATTGCCTCATTTAAAAACCTTGTTACAAAGTTACAATAACTAGGCAAAAACTAATCTGGTATATTGCCTTTATTGGTGGTACCTGGAGACTGCAGCTTCCAGACGGCAATTCGTTGCACTTATTTCAGAACTATTCTAAGAAAATTTCTATTATGTCTATGTGTTGCTCTTGATTATAGGGGAAAACAAGGTAGCTCCCTAAGATGCTTGACTTCTCTGTGCTTAAACCTAGGTGAGATGTATTGCAAGCCTTAGTCCAGAAATGTAAACGGATGCCAAAGCTTTTTGAGTGATTCCTTGTTTTTGTTTTGCCATTCTATGGCCTGTCTGAGCACTGAACATAGATAATGTAGTCAACTGAATGAGCCAGTTGATATAAAGCTTTACAAAAATTCCTCATCAGGTAGTGCAGAGTTTTGATCTCCTGGGAGGATTTAGCCCATGCATTTTGAAGGATTTCAGTAGATGGTGATTGATGATTGCTGCGATGTGAGAGATGGGACGAGGCCTGATGCAAGCCAAGTGTCAATTTATTGTACAAAGCTTTTTCTTTATATAGGTTAACATAACATCAGAAGGCAGCTTGTAATTGGTCATTGGTATGTCCATACTACAGTTGTAAATTTATGATTGGCTACAGAGAGAAAGTATCACACGAACACATATATTTTTCAGAAGGATTAAGCAAACATCAAGCAAGAGATAAAGGGATTCCATAATTCTGTCCTAAGTTTTGCTTTGTTCTTGCTATCAGGTCCCTGCATATCTCCCTTAGGTCACAGTGGCCTCTAGGGAGCCGACCTGTCTGTGTTTTCCTTCTAGCTGCGCTCTGTTCCCAGGGTTTGCCACCCGTCAGGGTTAAAGCGTCTCCTTCTATCAGTAGGACAGTGTCTGGGGTTCTGGTCTCTAAATCAGTTCCTTCAGATGATGGGAGAATCAACTTCATTTGTATATTGGGAGTAATGCCAGCTTCACAGAAAATTATTTGAGAAGACAACTGGAACCTATAATGCTCTAAAGCTTTATGTAAGGGGAAGTTGAAATTGAACATAAATATACCTGGATAGATTTTACATTTACTTCTAAATTCTGAAATCCATATAAAGTACAACTTCTGGAAAAGCAAATATTCCTTCTGCCTTATATGACAGTTATTTCAAAAGTCTTCTGTGTCAGCTGCCTATTTCAGACTTAAAATGAAAACAAATATTTCTGAGTCTGTCACTGCACATAGTATCTATCAAACACCTATGTAATCCACAGGTGACTTTGTTTTCCCCCTGCAGATAGGAATAAAAAAAAAAATCTTTCTAGTTCAATCTTTATAAATCACTGAAATGTTAAATCCAGTAAAGTTACCATATTCTTTTATTAAGGTCACTAATTTCCTGAGGCTTTTTCATTCATCTTCAGACCTGAATTCTGGCATTTACTAAATTAAATATTGGTTACAAATTAGAAAAGAAAGAAGAAAAATGAGACACGGCTTGGCGTCTCTGCTTGAAGGTTGAAAGTTTAAATACCATTTTGGGTAGAAAGCTGTGCTGAACTCCATATGTCATTGCCTTTGCACAGTAGCTAGGTATCTGCTCTTCCAGGTTTTACAGAACCCTGTAAAGAAACCAGCATATGGCCATTTTAGCTGGAGACTGGTTTAGTAATAAACATGTCCCGTCCCCTCTCCCCCCTTATATTTCACATAAAAATCCTTGAGCCAGAGGGAAGCAGAAAAATTTAAAGGAGGTTTAACAAGAAGAAGTAGACCTATGAGAGAATCAATAGCGCAAAAGCAGTTGAAGAGAGTGGTTATGTAGCATAACATCTTAGAATCATCAAACACAGCCTGGGAAAATATGCCAGTAAGAGCTTCATGACCCAGCACATGGAGAAACACCTTGATGGAGAGGATGTGATGAATAGAGGCTGCTTGTTTTATCTTGCCTCCACAAGGAAGAGAATTTTATTTAGGTGAAAGGAGGGAAGAGTTGAACATAGCTTCATACTGCTCTGTGCTGTAAGAGTTCTCCTCAAAGTGCTGACTCATTTACATTCAGAGGGATATTTACACTATGTAGCTCCAACATTTTCTGATTAAGAATAGCAAATTTCTGTTGTAACACAACTTATATTTTCCTAGGTTTCAAACTCTAGCAGGTCTGAAATACTCTTTCATTGTAAGCCAGTGATGGACCCAATTAGAGAAAATGGTCATTGTTTTGCTTTATTGTTTTCTTACTCAAATCTGCAGTTTAATATATTTAATCCAGAACTACCTGATATTTATGAGTCAGTCTTTCAGTTATCAGGCAGTGCTAGGCTAATGTTTGGACTTGATTTCTATACATTGGAAACATTTTAGGAAGGCAGCACTATATTACTATTATTTTTAGTCTTTTTGATACTCTAAATTATTTTTTACAGTCAATAGAAATAATTTTCAGTTAACCCAAGGCTACAAAATATGAAATAAACCAAACACATATGTTTATCTATGTATGTATTTCTGTATACACAAGTACATCTCAAGACTACAAACCATATATATATAAGAGTATTAGGAGCAGTGACAGACAGAAGTGGGTCAGCTCAGTGTTTAACTTGTTCGTTTTGAGCTATTTATTCAGCTGTGCTAACAGTATCATAAACAATTAAAGCAGCAAGTTTGATGATGACACCAAGCTGTGTGGTGCAGCAGACATATTGGAGGGAAGGGATGCTATCCAGAGGGACCCTGACAGGCTGGAGAGGTGGGCCCATGACAACCTCATGAGGTTCAACAAGCCCAAATGCAAGATCCTGCATTAGGGGTCAGGGAAATCCCAAGCACCAATGTAGGCTGGGAAGTGAAGCTTAAGAGAAGCCCTGAAGAAAAGGATTTGGGAGTGTTGGTGGAGGAGAAGCTCAACATGAGCCGTTAGTGTGCACTTGCAGCCCAGAAAACCAATCAAATCCCGGGCTGCATCAGGAGAAGCGTAGACAGCAGGTCAAGGGAGGTGATTCTCCCCGTTTACTCCACTCTGGTGAGACCAGACTTGGAGTACTGCGTTCACTTTGGGAGCCCGTGTTAGAGAAAGGGTCTGGATGTGCTGGAATATGTCCAGAGAAGGGCCACAAAGATGGTCAGAAGGCTGGAGCACTCTCATATGAGGACAGACTGAGACAGTTGGGGCTGTTGAGTCTGGAAAAGAGAAAATGCTGAGGAGACCTTATTGTGGCCTTCCAGTATCTGAAGGGGGCCTACAAGAAAGCAGGTGAGCGACTTTTTAGGGTGTCAAGTAGTGATAGGACTAGGGAGAATGGAACAAAACTAGAAATGGGTAGATTCAGATTGGACATTAGGAAGAAATTCTTCACCATGAAGATGGTGAGGCACTGGCACAGGTTGCCCAGGGAGGTGGTGGAAGGCCCCATCCCTGGAGGTTTTTAAGGCCAGGCTGGATGTGGCTCTGAGCAAC
Source organism: Indicator indicator (assembly GCF_027791375.1). Lineage (NCBI taxonomy): Eukaryota > Metazoa > Chordata > Aves > Piciformes > Indicatoridae > Indicator > Indicator indicator. Next base: position 16,116 of record NW_026539164.1, read on the forward strand.
CTGATCTAGTGTGAAGAGTCCCTGCCCATGGCATGGGGGTTGGAACTAGGTGCTCCTTGAGGTCCCTTCTAACCTTAACAATTCTATGATTCTATGATTCTAAAAAGAGAGGGAAGCTTCCATGACAAAAGACACATATGGTGTAAAGCTTGTTGAGCTGTTACAGTGAAACAACATCGAACTAGCACTTACCAGTAGGCTGACTCCCAAATATTCTGTTGAAAATCTATGAAGCTAAATGTCTATGGACAGTCGCACATTCCCATATAAATAGATATGCTGCCTATGGACTCTATCTTAGAACAAGTGCTTGATATCTAAGCTTAAAGAAGAAAATTATCTGCATTGCATTATTTAAGTAGAAAAGAGGTCCGTGCAATCCACAGATACTTCTTGATAGAAACCTGACAGGCTTTGAGGTGTGCTGCTTTCAGCATTGCACTGCTGCCACTGTGCCAGACCCACAGGGACTGGCATCTGTAGCATGTCAGCTTGCAGCCATGCTAATGAAGCACCTTATTGTTCAAAATGGGGCAGCCACATCCAAATTCATTTATCAGAAGAATCATACCTCCTGAAACCATGGTCAGATATAGTTAATTTATTAATTCAGGTCAAAACTATGGAAACTGTCTTAAAAAGAACCAAATGGTACTAATGAAAATTAGTAAAGCATTTCAAACATTTTTCTCACAGCATCGGGGGACAAAATGCATTCTCTAGCATTTCTCCTGCAGAAAATGGCTGCTTACAGATTAGATAGGCATACCCTTCACTGGGTAAAAAAAAAAAAACAAACAGCTGGATGATCAGGCCTAAAGATCTGTGATGAATGCAGTTAAATCCATTTGGCAGACAGTCACAAGTGGTGTTTCCCAGAGGTCAGTATTGGTGCCAGCTCTCTTTAATATCTTTATCAATGATCAGGAGGAGGGGATTGAGTGCACCCTCAGAAAACTTACAGATAAGACCAAGCTGGGCATAAGTGTGATCTCCTAGAGGGCAGATCTCTGCAGTGGGATTTGGACAGGATAGACCAATGGACAAAGACCAGTAGTATGAAATTCAAAGAGTCCTAGAGCTGGGTCTTGCATTTTGGCCACAACATTCCCATGCAACTCTACAGACCTGGGGTGGAGTGTCTGGAGAGATGCCTGGTGTAAAAGAACCTGAGGGTACTGGTCAACAGTTTGTAGCATATGAGCCAACAATGTGCCCAGGTGGCAAACAAGTCCAACAGCATTGTGGTCTCTATCAGAAATAGTCTGGGCAGCAGGAGTAAGAAAGTCATTGTGCTCCTTACCTTGGTGCTAGTAAGGCTGCAACTCAAATACTGTGTTCAGTTTTGGGTCCCTCACTTCAAGAAAGGCATTAAGGTGCTAGAGCATGTCCAAAAGACTAAAACAAAGCTGATGAATATTTTAGAGCACAAGCCTTGTAAGAAGAAGCTGAGGGAAATGGGATTGTTTAGCCTGGTGTGGTGAAGTCACCCTATGCCCAGAATTATGCTCCCAAATACCAGCAAACTTTTCCCAACATGTTTGGGCAAGTTCCCCCTTTCCACCCTCCTTCCCAGAGTGGACACAAAGGCCCAGGCACTAACCTGTCTCCATAACGGGTAAACAACTACACGAACCCATCACATGGCATGCTCATGCTCTTTCCATCTAAGGGCATAATTCTAGCTTCACCTTTTCTATAGGGTAAAGCAGGTTATTGACAAGTGTGCCCATTGGCCAGATCCATCCTTGAGAAATATATAAGTATTATCCCTCTTGTTCACCAATTTGCTCTCGCCTTTTGCTTTCTATCGCTTTGCTTGAGCTATGGAAGCTCACAGTGCCCCTAAGTCTTCTCACTCCCACATGCAAGTATACTAGAGGCCTCTGAAACACAGGAAAGAAGCCAGCTCCCTGAGCTGCTTGAGGGACCAGCAAAGGAGATCCCTTCGCTGAAGCTACGAAAGCCAGCGTTGTAAGCCCAGTCACCTCTTTGAGAGGACTGGAACCCCGAGGGTAAGCTCAAGCCCAGAAGGGGAAAGGGACTAACCCAAGCCAGGCAGTCCAGCTGACCAAGAAGTAATGCCCTGTGTGACCCCCACAGTTTGCGGGAGATAAACGGAGCTACCATTACCACACCACGACCCTGTGTCATCAAGGTAAAGTAACCCAGGATTTCCCAAGAGAGTAAGACATCCTCTCCTTTGAGTCAAGCCAAGGACTTCATTGTCACCTTAATGGGAAGCAGTTGCCAAGATTCAGCATTGTCAGCTCCACTTTGAGATGAGGGGAAGCACCACTCCACCTCCCCCCTTCCCTGAAGCCTGTCTCTGGGATTGGAGACAGCCAACCCCACCTACTAGGAACCGTCACCCTGACTGTGAGGCCCAACCCTGAAGGAGCCAGCCCCCACTGCGCAGACCACTCCTCCAGACTGGCCCTGCCAGGCCAACTCTGTTCAGGGAGCCATGCTGATCCTGCCAACTCTGGCTGCCGCAGTTGCGCCATGGGACCACCCTGCCAAGAGAAGACACTGATCGGCAGAAAGTTGCCTCTCCCACAGCTGTGGGAGGAGAAAGAAAGCCTCACCCCACCCATGGAGGTGGGAGGAGAAAGAAAGTCACCGCCATGCGTGGGACAACAGACAGTGAGCAGCCAGTGTAACCCAGCAACTTGCCTACATATGACCAAAGACACAATGTATCTGTTCACTTGTGTAACACTTAGTAACATTCATTTCAAAGTGCCCATGGCTAGCTGTGTGATATTCCAACTTGACTTGCCTCTTGATAATATTGCAAATCTCTCTGTACATAGTTACAGCTGCCAAGTGTCTTGTCAAGTCTCCATCTGGTGGACAAACGGCAGAACTGCATTTATTAATTAATAATTAATAAAATACAATTTCCATAATCTGTATTTCATAGTTCATAAAAAATAATAACCATCCTCCTCCTAATCATCACACTTGGAGAGAAAGAGGAGGATGAGTGCAGACCTTCTCACTTCAACTGCTGGAAATGACGTTGCAATGAGACAGCTGTTGTTTTTTTCTCCCAAGTAATGAGTGATAGGACAAAAGGAATGGGCTCAAATTGAGCCAGGGAAGGTTTAAATTAGGATATTAGGAAAAAATTCTTTACCTAACATGTTGTCAAGCATTGGAATAAGCTTCCCAGGGAAGTGGTGGAGTCACCATCCCTGGAAGTATTTAAAAGACATGTAGATGTGGCAGTTGGGGACATGGATTACTGGTGGGCTTGGCAGCACCAGGCTAATATTTGGGCTTGATGATCTTAAAAGTTTTTTCCAACCCGTGATGGGTTAAATTGGATATTTGCTGCTGTTACTCAAAGCCATTCTTGCTCATGCCAGCTTCAAAATGAAAGTGCTGGCTGGAGCAAAATATTATGGGGTTTGAAGTTCAGATTGTATCATGGGAGGCTTCCTGTTCCAATTACTGTTTTTGGATTCTGGGGTTTTCGGTGTTGACTCTTTGTGGGGATGGTGTCAAGACAGCTGGAAGTTGGTTAGCTCTCTGTTTTCTGCTTCATGATGCACTTTGTTCTGCAAATAGGCTAAGTTAAGGTAATTGAGCATTGTATTATTTGCTAATGTAATTGTACATTCTATTATTATGATTTCCTTTGCTCACTAAAACTTTTCATTTCAACTCTTTCTATCTCAACCCAGAGATTTTTTTGTGGTAGTTTTCCCTCACTTCTGTGTTGGGGGGAAACAGGCAGGTTAACCCATTGTTACGGGGTGCACCAAACCCCCCCCTCTCCCTACCTTCATCAGCGAAGGTTTGAATGGGGAAGACAAAGGCATGAAATTGCCTCCCTATGCACGAAATTGTCTTCCCCTCCCCCTGGGGGACAGGTAAAAGGTGGCCATTCTTCCCACTTGGTGTTGAGGTCCTTCACATGTATCCATCCGTGGGAGAAGCCCATGCTCGGGTTTGCAACTGTGATTGGTGGGGTTCTTCATGCCCAGTAGATATGGGCACTGGACACACTGTCTGGGAAAGTCTTAAATAGAGTGACCAGAAAGCAGTCTGGGCTCATTTTTGGCTCTCCTTTTTGGTGTTCATTTTGGACTTGCTCTGCTCCTGCTTTGGATTTGTGGTGAAATTGGAGAAATCAGCACTCAGACCAGGCTTCTGCCCAGGCCTAGCTGCCCTGGGTTCTTGCTCCCTGCCTGCTGCTGGAGTGCCCCTGCTTGCCATAAAACTGCAGTACAAGCTTCTCTTGCACTGCTCAGACAGTGCTGCTGCACGAGTTTTGCCTCGTAGCAGCAGTGCCTAAGGACATTTTGATTTTGGTGGTGTGGTGGTAAGGCCATGACACATGGCTCAGTACAAATCCAGACAGTCATTAAGATGTCTAGACAGAGGTCTCTCCCCTCCTTCCTGCAGGAAAACAGGGCAATGTGGGAAAAGGAACAAAGGGGATAGGACCCTTGCCTGTCTGGTAAACAGGATGCTTATCTGGGGTGAGAGCACGTAAGCTTCCCCGCATATAAAGTCCTTGCTTCTGACTTTTATGGTCATAGCCTGTCAGAACACTTTCCATTGGGCAGCTACACATTATCTTCAGTGCCGCATTGGATCAATTGACCTCTGGCATTTTGTATATATACAAGTAGCTAGGTAGCCAAGCCTTGCCTTGTTCAAATCTGCTGAAGCCTTGCTCCAAGCCTTGCTTCAAGCCTTGTTGTCTGGAGTTGCCCTGCCCTGCCTCAAGTGTCTGGTCCAGACCCTGGGATAAAGCCACAAGCCTTACAAGTGCAAGCCAGAGAAATCAGAGCTTAGACAGCCAGAGTTGCTGAGACTGCTTTCCCTTGCCACCAGAATTGTGCCGTGCCTCAGTTTACCCAGGAACCACGTAAGTGCCCATTGCCAAGAGCTTCGCTAACTGCCCGCCATCCACTGAAGCCAGACTAGCCTGGGACCACGTGGTAAACCTTTTTGCCTGCAATCTGCCATGCTGCGCCTATGAGAGCGCCCTCAAAGCCAATGCAGCAGCAGCATTCCTTATATGGGTGAAAATAGCTGTGAATAACTCATTTACTGCCCTTTGGGTTTAACAGTTCTTATTGAGTCTCCTCCCCGCTGTAACTGAGTGCTAACTTCTCTTTCCAAGTTGTTGCCTCCTAATTTGGATAGAATAGTTTGTATTTGCCTGAGACTGCATAATTCCCTCTGTAAATATATCTTCCAACCATACAAATGATCCTTTTAATGAATTTTGTCATATTTCGTAAATAAATGGTCACTATTTTATTAACACTCATTTGCCATTTTATTAATTATTGCTGTGAGGGTAATTAATAAATAAGCCTCCCCTAGACCGCAACAGGTAGGTCCCTTTTCTTTTGGATTTGTACCATGTTATCCACAACTTGGATTATAAAACTTGCAGTTCTGGAGTCTGCCACCGAAGAGAGACCTAGGGACTATTTCCAAATTCCTGCTCCATTCTCATGAATAAAACCGTCATTCCCAAGCATCCTGGCTTGCCTCTGATTTTATAAGTGGGGTGAAACTATTTTGTGGCTTAGCTATTTCCATTTTCTGAGTTCTCTAAATTGTATTAAAGTTGCCCATAAGCATCCTTGTAGAATTTGTTACCAAATAGGACCTGTAGATAAATCAAATCAGTTTTGTACATAATTTTGGAGTGGGGTTTTCGGGAAAATAAAGGTAACTATATTTTTATAATTCTTGCTTCATTAATTTAATCCCAATCAAAACACCCATTACAACAAATTAGCCCATTACACAGCCTAAATAACTTTATGATTATATGAAAATGAAGTTCGGTCTGGATTTATTGCCTGTCCTTTTTCAACTTGCCCCTGAAAACATCACTTGAGACACACTGACCACCATCAAAGTAGAGAGAGGAAAACATGCACCTTTCCTTTGTTCTTTAAAGTATCTGGTTTACTTGTTTACCAATACTTCAATATTGTTTTAGCAAACTTAAAAAAAACAAAGCACAGTTGGGTACATCAGAGATTAAACATGAGCACATGGTTGAAATGAGATTATCCATCCACTCTCATTGCTTCCCTAGCTGCACACACACTGGTACCCAGCAAAAAAATCCCTACTTTACTCACACCTCTGTATTGCTTGGAGCAGACTGACAGAGCAGAAAGGATGTTGAACTTTTTGAGACTGCTCATGCTGCTGACTAATTTACAGAGTAAGGAACATTACTTTTCATCTCCTTACTTATCACTTGTGTCTCTTTTTAATCCCTGAAGGTGAACTAATTTTTAAACTGGAGGACATGTTCACAGTTGATTACACAAAAAAAATAATACTACATGACAGGAAGGGCAAATAAAACATTGATCTCTGTGGCTCTGGTGACACTTGCTGAGTGCCAGAAGCAGCTGTCGCTTTGCTATTCCCTAGATACAAGAAATACTTAAAGAAGCCCTGATAAATGACACAGCTAGAAAACGGTGTTGGTTTTTGGTGTGGTAGTAAAACAGTGGCTCCATGAGGTGAGCATGCTGCATTTTTTATTACTCATTTTGCATATTACTTTTTTATTACTGTTGTTATTCATGTTGTTTGTTTGTTCTTTGTATTGTTCTATTAAACTCTCCTTATGTCATCTCACAGGGGTTTATACCCAATTCCTTCTTATCATCCTGTCAGGGGGAGGGAATAGGCAGTTGTGAGTGGCTGCATGTGGCTTGGTTGCAGCTGGGCAAGAAACCACAACAGTAGGCTCAGTTTTTATCTATTATGTTATACTTTCATCCTCATTTTCCCAGCAATGAATACAATGGTATCTCTACTATTGTTGTAGCTATATATGGAAAGAAAACATTTGCATCAGTCACATTAGCTTTTATATGCAGAAATGCAATATTTTCATAGATAGTTGTGGATCTAAATGCCAGATAAATTAGTATTCTGCAATCTGAAGTGGAACCTAAACCACGCAAAACTGAGTGAGTGTGAAGGAGTTCAGTGAAGTCTAGCCTCAGACCTGAATTATAGATTCAATAATTTTGACATCTTCAAAATCTGAATTCTAATTCTCAAGCAACAACGTCGAGAATATGTGTATCTATACTTATTACAATAAAATTTTTAGAAGCATCGAGACATTGACAAGTCACATCACACAGAACTTACTGTCGTGGAGAGGGGGATGAGGGATGGAGGATGGTGATTATTGATTATGAAAATATGGATTATGAAAATTATTATTTATTATTATGAATATTCAATTAATTACTTTATATATATTGATTTGGATGCATGGTTGTAATAATATAGACCGTAACAAGTTTAGTATTTACAATCATACCCAATTACAATATTTACAGTCAATTTTTAATTAAGGGAACGAAAGGGTGCAGTTCTGCTGCTTGTCCACTAGATGGAGACTTGACAAGACGCTTGCGGCTGCTAGCTAGGTATAGAGATATTTATAATTTTACCACCAGGCAAGTTAAGCTAGAAATATCACGCAGCTACACGTGGGCGCTTTGAATAGTAGGTTACTGAATGTTATACACATGAAAGATACATTCTGTCTTTCTTTGTAGCGAGGCAAGTTGCTGGGTTACGCTGGCTCGCTTGCTGCTTATCTGCCCAGGGCTCATATCTGGGCGGAGCTTTGGGGTGCTCTAGTATGACACGGGCATGATGGATTGCCAGCAAAGAGTGTTTACATGTGGTCCCAGGCTGATCTGGTTTCAGTAGACAGTGGGCAGTTAACAACACTTCTCATAATGGGCACTTGCTTGGTTCCTGGGTAAACTGAGGCACGGCACGATTCTAATGGCAAGAGGAAGCAGGACAGGCAGATCTGGCTTCTAGGCTTGGGGCTTCTCCAGCTTACAGTATGGCTTATGGCTTTATCCCAGGCTCTGGAGCAGGCACTTGTGGCAGGGCAAGACAACTCGAGGCAGCAAGGCTTAAGAGCAAGGCTTGAGCTATGCTGAAAGTTTTATCTTCATGGGCCATAATGATGCTACTTCTCTCTAGTCAGATGTCTATCTTCTTGAATATTTTTAGAATATATCTACACTTTTTGCCTTTTAAATGAGACTTTCCAGTGAGTTTCAACCTATTTATATGAATGGGCTCAGTCATATGAATGAGCTACACCAGTAAACACACTGTGGTGAATGAAGCCTATGACCCAAAGCTATATCCTTAAAGTGGTGGGACATGGCCTACGTGTTCAGCTGGAACCCTTTCTCCCCTCTGGAGTGGGGGGGAAGGTTGGGTGCAGTGCTCCGAAAGGCAAAGCCCAGAGGAAATCTAAAAGCTCCCAAATGGAGAGAGACTTGACCGACCAGGAGTCCACGGATTACAGCTCTGAGGATGACCCCATATGGGGCAAACACGTTCGATTGCGTCCCGTCCTTAAAGAACAATACACGGACAGCCGCCATGGCCGAGGGACAACGACCACTCATGTGCGCCTGTACAGCGGAACAAAATTGCGTGAACTGCAGGACACATTTGCACGTACACTGGATGAAACGGTAACAGACTTCTTTATTGTGTTATGGAATCGGGCGGGGACACACATATTTTGAGTCGCAGTGAAGCGAAAGGTTGCTCCTGGGGTCACGAAGTATTTTTGGGTATGGGTCCAGACGGAAACCATTCCTTAACTTCCCGAGTCGCTCACTGGGCGGGAAGTTTAGGCCCCATAGACAGAGGTGAACCAACATAAACAGTTGTAGTCACGAGTCCAGCAGAACTCACTGCTGCGATAAAAAAATTAGCATGCATTCAAACAATGTATGATCGTGGAGCGCATCCTTCCCCATTGGATGCCCCAGTAGACCCCGTACGACTAAAACTTTTGATTTGTGGGCTACTGGCAGGTCTGAAAAATGTACGTGATGCTAAGAAAGAGGAGATTGAATGAGCGATCAAGGCGAACCGTACCTCTACTGATCCCCGGGTACACCACCCAACTTGGGAGGAACTGTTAATGATGCTATCCCTGAAAGGCCAAGATTTGAGTTATTCTGATCACATGGTAACACCCAGGCCGTTCAGCGAGAAACACCACACTGCATTTAAAGGCAACCATGCGGTGGCACCACAGGGGAAAAAGCAGGAAGTGCGCCACACCAAAACCTTTCATGCCACAGCTTCTGTGAGCCCACGCAGCAGCCCGGACTCAAATCGCAGTCACTCTGGGAGCCCCAGAGGGAGAAATTCCTACCGATGGAGAGATAAACTGCGCATTTTTAAATGCTCCATCTCACCAAGGGACAAGTGGTGCCAAGTAGCACTATCTTTGAATATCCCTAAACGTGTTCTAGAGCCAATGCCAAAATGGCTAGTGAAAGAAATGGTTCTACATGCACAAAATAAATCTGGCAGCTGGAAATGGGATAAGTACCGCAGCAGCCACAGCAAAGCGGAAGATAAAACCCGCAGCTAGAGCCCCAAAACAACTTCTCCTAGCAAAGAAGTTAATCCCTTTGCACCTCGCCGCCAAAGTCCAAATAATTCAAAAAACTAGACACAGCGGTGATTGTTCCAGGCCTCACTCATCGCTTCATTAACACTAGCCAATTGTCTGATGGTCCCGAAACTTTCATTTTGATTCCCACCGGACCTAATTGAAATGCTGTAAAATTCCTTATTGACACGGGGACACAAATTAGTGTTTTAAATGTGCAACTAGCCAAATGTTTGAGAATCCTACCGTCCTGGAAGAGGATAAGAATCCAGGGTGTTACAGGTACACCTCGCACTTGCTATTTAGTTAAAACACGACTGTGGCTTCCTGACGACAAGCAGAGTACCTTGGTGGACATTGCCCTAAGTCCTTACCCATAAAACATCCTAGGATTTGATGTTTTGGCTGGTAAGCGATGGCATCTACCCGATGGTACATTATGGTGCTTCGGTTCTTATGGAATGGGAACAGGAGGAACCAAAACTGCTCGGATAGGCACCTTACAAGTCTCTCCACCCTTGCCCACATTGAGCATCACCTGTGTTGCACAATACCCATTACCAGCAGCAGCCAGACAAGGCATCACCGAAGTGATTGCAGACCTGGAAAAGAGACAAATCATCACCAGAACCCACTCACCTTACAATTCTCCTGTTTGGCCAGTGCGTAAACCTGATGGATGCTGGAGACTCACCGTTGACTACAGGAAGCTTAACAGCAACACACCCTCTCTCACAGCCGCAGTCCTGAGCCTGACAGCAACTGTGACAGCGATCCAAGCTGCATCACACCTGGATGGCCTCATTCGACATAAAGGACATATATTTCGTGATTCCTTTGCGTGAGGAGGAGAAACCTCAGTTTGCTTTCATGTGGCAAGGTTCTCAATTCACCTTCAACTGTCTCCCGCAGGGGTACAAACACTCAGGTACCATCGCACACAATGCTTTAGCAGCATTGCTAAACACTCTTGAAATCCCAAAAGATGTGTCTATCAGTATATAGATGACATCTTTGTGGGGGGGGACGACAAAGATAATGTGGTCTCAGTAACCGTAGCCATCTGGGAACTGTTAATCAGTAATGGGTTAGAGGTTCCACAAGCCAAATGTCAAGGCTCAAGTCAGGAGATTAAATTTCTCGGATCCTGGTGGGTAGCAGGGGCAATATCGGTGCCAGAGGATGCTCTGGAAGGTATTGAGAAGGGCCAAATCCCTAAGAATAAGAGGGAACTTCAACGACTCTTGGGTACCTTTGGTTACTGGAGGAAGCACATTCCAGGCTTCTCAGTAATTGCTCGTCCCCTTTATGACTTGCTTAGAAAGCACAGAGTCTGGGACTGGACCCCAAGACATACTGAAAGCCTAAAAGTCTTGAAAGATGAATTGAAGGCTTACCAGAAACTGGGCCCTCTACACCCACGAGAGCCCTTGAGGGCAGAATGGGCTTTTCTGAACATGCCTCCTATTGTGGGATTTTCCAAAAGGGACCCAAAGGCCCTAGCAGATGCCTCTCATTCTCTTCAACAGCATTTAAACATGCTGAAAGGAGGTACTCTGAATGGGAAAAGGGACTGCTGTCCCTAACCCGAGCTGTCAAAGAGGCAGAGAAACTTCGTACTACACAGGATATTGTAGTGCAAGGCCCTTTCTCTCTGCTCGAAGCAATCCTCAAAGGAACTCCTCCACCCGAGGGAATTGCCCAGAAAGCTACTGTGAGAAAACGGTATGCTTATCTGGAAGGGATTGCACAGCTTATGCCTCTAAGAGAAGGACCCACAAAGGTATCTAAACTGCAGCAGCCCATCAATCCAAACACTGTTTTACTATGCCAATCCTATAAGCCTTCTGCAATTCAGGTAGCCCCTGAATTAACTACCGACTCCAATACAGAAGGAGTGTGGTTCACAGATGCATCCTCCCATAGGGTGGGATCGCAGTGGCACTATAAGTCTGCAGCTCTGGAGATTGGCACAGGCAAAACTGTCACTGAAGAGGGTGAGGGCAGCGCTCAAGTTGGAGAACTGCGAGCTCTTATGCTGGCTGCAGAAAACGGTGAGGAGACCATACACAGTGATTCATATGCTACATTTAAAGATGCCACTGAATGGATTTGTCAGTGGGAAGCAAATCAGTGGATAGTTGGTAACACCCAAGTTTGGAGGGCAACTGACTGGCAAAGGCTACTGGAAATAAGCCGATCCAGGCTTACTAAAGTGGGCTGGGTAAAGGGACATTCCAGAGAGCAAACCCCTGCTGCTGCTTGGAATCAGCAAGCAGATGATTTAGCAAAAATCAATATGATCAGTCATGAGGGAAAGGACTGGGAGCATCTAGCTGAGTGGGATTGTGGTGAATGAAGCCTATGGTCCAAGGCTATACCCTTAAAGTGGTGAGACGTGGCCTACGTGTTCAGCTGGAACCCCCTCTCCCCTCTGGAATGTGGGGGGGGGGGAAGGCTGGGCTCCACTCTGTCTGAGTAGACAATCTCCTGGGGCATTTGGGACAATGGCACGCTGACGACATGCCCATGCTTGGCTTTGTTCACAAGTTATGTTCACATTATATTTGGTGAAACATCAGTTCATTGGTCAATTGCTCTGTTTAACAAGGATGCTCACTGGACCAGTGTCCGTGCGGCAAACGTTAAATAGGGGTTGTTTCAGAAAACTCATGTTCCGTGTTCTGTGCCCAGTATCCGTGTTCGGTGCTCTGTGTTAATACCCGCGCCTGTTCCGTGTGCATGCCCGTGTTTGCCTCATGCCTTCTGCCGCTGAGATCCGCCTTGCCCAGGACTAGAACCAGTAGCGTTCGAGTGCATTGCCGCAAGTCGCCGCTTCTGCCCAAAGGACTGGCACCCTCCCCAGCTGATCTCCGTAAGGTCGTGGAAAGGGTCGCTCCAGCTTCGCAGAGGAGCCACTTTTGGCCGTATCCTGCGGCAGCATTGACAAGGGTTTTTCTTCTGGAGCGGCAAGCTTGTTCACACAGCGCAACGGTGAACTGACTTGCAAAGCCTCCAGGAATCACCGGTAATCTTCCAGGACCTTTTGTTCCGAGAGAAGCCGCTACCACGCAGCACGGCACCACGCGGCTGGCGCCATTTGTATCAGGTTATTACGATACATCCGTGCTACAATTTCCAGGACTATAAAACAGTATCAAGAAAAGAACCTCAAGAACTTTCTTCGATTAGTGAGTAAACTGAACATTTCTTTATAGAGTTTCTGGGGCAGTTTGTGCAAACTGCCTGTTTGTGGGCTTGCCATTTCCCAACAAGCACTCACCCCCACCCCGGTCTCTCTCTCTACCTCACTCCAATTTAGTTTCACTTTCTAAACCTGTAGATTTCCTCAAACTATTCGAAGTGCCTGTATATATACATTCTGCAGAGTTGATTCTTTCTGACTGAATATTAGAACCTGTAAATACAAATTGTATATCACTTGCAATATAGTGTTAATAAATAGTGTTAATAAATATTTATTAAACCTTTATAAATATCTCTGCCACTTATTTTCGGTGAGAATTTACACTTCCTAACACATACTCTTTCTTCAGGAAATTGGAGTAATAACCAGCATAGACAAGAAGTGTGTGAATTTAAGCTGCAAAAAATGTTGTCAGGAAAGAAGCAATATCTTCATCCTCTTTCAAATGCCAGATTCTAGGAGTGTCCAGCCAGATAACACAAATTTCTTCTATTGCTATGAATTACTGCATTTTCTTTGCATACTCTATGTGCTCTGTGTAAAACAACAAAGCTAAACATGATGAGACTGATTTGGAGAAGGAAAAAGAAAAAAAAAAAGGAAGGAGCATAAGAATTCAATTTATGATTTAGCTGGAGATACACACGATTTTGCCAGAAGACTCTTAATCCTGTTTCAATAGCAAGAACGTGTTTGCAGTAATTCGTGGGGCATATTGTAAGGTTTTATAGAGGGAGTCTGTACTATATAATATCTATATATATGAGAGAGAAAAAATATTGCTGGCTTACAATTGTTTAGCACAAAAATTATACTCAGTTTCCCTGAGTACACTGAATGATCTTTCTCACATTTAATGGTGTTATTAATTTTAATGACAAAGGTTTAAATTAGGTTTTGCTTACCCTATTTATTATTCCCACAAGATCCCTGCAACAGCTCATCAAGTACTTTTTATGACTAGGGAATCTGCATCTACATAAACAACAGCCAAATTCATATGAGAATGCATAAAGCCACAAAATGGTTAAACTGAGGAAGAGATGGTGGATACTACAGGACGGGAGCTGAGTGTCTGCAAACTCCTTGGGGTGAACATGTCACATCATTGCTTCCATTTTTCTTGTGGAGAATAACTTCAACTTAGCAGGTGTTGGCTGGAAATACAAGATATCCGAGAAGGAACAGTCCAGGAGGTTCCTGGAGTGTGTGTAAGACAACATCCTGAGGTAACTGATGAATAAGCCAGATAGGGAAGACTGACTACTAGACCTGCTTGTGAACTTCCAACTCTTGCAAGAGTAAGAAATCAAATCATCAGAACTGCTATCTTGGATATCCAGAGGCAGATTTCTACCTGCTTAGGAATCTGTTTGACAACATCCCTTGGGAGGCAATCATGAAGAGCAAAAGAGTCCAGGAAGGCTGGATATTCTTCAAGAAGGAAACCTTAAAGGCACAGTAGAAGGCCATCACTGTGTGACAAAAGAGAAGCTAGCAGGGAAGCAGACCAGACTGGTTGAATAGAGAACTTCGGCTGGAACTCAGGAAATAAAAAGAGTTTGTAACCTTTGGAAGAAGAGGCAGGCAACTCAGGAAGATTAGCAAAATATTGTAAGGTTATTCAGGGAGAAAAGTAGAAAGGTCAAAAAACCCCAAAAAAACCCACCAACAAAAAATAACTAAAAATGCTTTCTGTGTATACATTAGTATCAAAAGGAGGATGGAGGTGAATCTCCAAACTCTGTTGTGTGTGAGAGTAAACAAGCAGAATGAAGCCCTCAAAACCAAGTGGAAATGGTTAGTGGCATACTACACCACTCAGACACACACATATCTGTGTGGCTGGGTGGGATCCTCCCAAGGGTACTGAGGAAATTGACCAAAGTGCTCACCAAGCCATTTTCCATCATTTATCTACAGTTTGGTCTGGCCAGGAAGGTCTCAGATGACTGAAAGCTAGCAAATGGGAAACTACAGAGCCAATCTGACCTGAGATTCCAAGGACAATTATGGAGCAGATCATCTTGAGTACTATCATGTGGCACATAGAGGACAATCAAGTGATCAGACCCTCTCAGAATGGGTTTATGAAAGGCAGGTTCTGCATGACTAATCTGATCCTCTTCAATGACTGGATGACCTGCTTAGTGAAACAGAGAAAGGCTGTGGACATTATCTACCTGGATTTTAGTAAAGTGAGGTGGGTGTTGGTCATTCCGATGAAGTATCAAACAATAGCAGAGGAAGTGGCCTCAGGTTGCACCAGAGAGGTTTAGATTTGACATTAGGAAAATTTTATTTGTTGAAAGTGTTGTCAAGCACTGGAACTGGCTTCCTAGAAGTATTTAAAAGTATTTAAAAGAAGTATAAATATGGCACTTAAGGACATGATTTAGTGGTGACTTGGCATTCTTACGCTAATGGTTTGACTCAGTTCTAAAGGTGTTTTCCAAACCTAATGATCCTATGATTCTGGATTCATTCAAAGTCTTGTCTGATGTTTAGGTTGATGCCAAGACTTGTGAACTTGTCTGACTTACTCCAGGCTGGTTGTTTAAATATATTCAGCAGCTGTATAATTATTCACAGGCCAGTGGAATTTAGTTCCATATAAAGTTTTACTTGCATAGTTCAGCATCTCCCAAGAATGATTCAGGTGGGTATGTTGAAATCTGTTCCTCCATTTGAATGTGCAGTGTTTCTGTTCATATAGTTTGATGACTCCTGTGGCATGTTGTCCATTGACTCCTCTGTATAATGGATGCACTAGCTTCCCCGTCTAATTTGAAAAAGCCATTTGGCAAAGCCATTTGGCAGCTGTCCTTCCAAATTCTCTCTTCTCTACATTTTTGCATTAAATTCTCAGATTCTTAGAAAAATGTTAATTAGTTCTATCCTTCTTAATGGCAGTAGGTCATGTGCATAGACACCTGAAGTTGTAGAGTTACTTTGTAAATTTCAACAGCAAAAGGTGTCCAGAAGCATAAAGGACAAACTGACGTTTAGGAATGTCAGTATTCTTAAGTACTTAGGAGCACTTAGTTGAGGTTCTATCAAATTTGGATATGATACCATATGGATGCAGATAAATGATTTGTTGGATGTGTTTAGGAAACCAGAAAAGAAAGGTATGAAAAGGGGCCACTTGGTCTGATTTTAATTGGAGGTGAGGCTTTCTTTGAGGAAAGAATCAACCATGCTCTGGAAGGAAGCAGAAAATGACAAAGAAAATTTTCATGGAGTTCTGTAATAAAAATAAAAATATGCCATTTTCATGACATATGAATTAGGACTGATGGCAATATCCTACAGGAAACCTGCAATGCAGTTGACCACAGAAGGGATAGAAACGTAATGTTCATGTGCTAGTGTAAAGAGTAATGTGGTTTGGGAGATTTATAACAACAGTTTCCGCCCTAACCTGATGACTCACCAAAAGACAACCAAGGACAATAATGAGGAAGATTATTGGGCAGCAATGTGAAGTGACCATGAAAAATGTCAGTATGTTCTGATGGTGTAAGTAGAGAGAGGGAAATATAAAGGCTTTGTGTAAAGCATTGAGACATATTAGTAGGAGCTATGTGTACAATTTGGTCATCTTTAATGGAGAAGGATGAAATAAATCTGAAGCAAATGATAGGAGAGTAGCACAAAATGTAACTGTGAAGTTCGAGGAGATGAATATTGAGTTTCTGCCGAGAACATGGAGATGGTACTTGGCAAAAACTCAGTTTTGGCTGTTTTAAATTATCACGGAGTGATTGTGGGCCTCAGATAAAACATGGTCAAAAAAGTGAATGGTATTTCAGCTTGTGTGACACAAAGTATTTTTACCAAAGATAGAAAAGTAGCAATGTGGAAGCACAAGGCAAAGATTAGACCACTTGCTTAAAACAGATGGGGGGGGGGGGGGGGGGGGGGGGAGGGGGGGAGAGGGAAGAAAAAAACAACAGATAAGCCAACAACAAAATACTCTATTTACTTATTCATATGATATGGTTGCTACTATCATTATAGGTGACTGAACATCAAGAAAGAAGTTGTTTGCCAAAGGAAAAATGGATGAGTGAGAGATGAATAAATGCATAAGCATTACATCTAAGGAGACTCTTTAGCTACCAAAGAGTAGCTAAATCTGCAAGTCTGACTTTTTAGTGTAATGGTGTTTTAGAGAGAATAGTGAAGAAAGAAGCAATTTTATCTATCAGCTCAAACTGTAATTTAGATCTTATTCCTCAGGAAACAGTATTAGAAATCTAAGGAAATAATTCATCTATATTAAATCATCATGAAATCATCAGTATATTACCTAATGGGCACCATGACTTTTGTAAAGGTCTGGAAATTGGAATTTTAATATGTAGTAATTGTAAAACCACTGATTTCATAGCTTTCTCTCTGAAGCATCACCTTATTGCATTACGAGGCTAGTATTACAATAATTCAAAAATCATGTCTTGTCTGACTGGATTTAAAAGATCTCAGTTGCATTTCTTAATCTAAAAAATAGAAAACTATAAATAATTAGAAGTAATGTTTGGTATTATCTGAAAGATAGAAGGTTATTTCAGTGGAGCAAACAAATAAATGTCCCTAATCTGTCACTATATGATAGCACAGTGAATTGAATGACTTATTATTATTATTACTATTATTTGAAAAGTTCTGCTTCATGTCTGTGCTTATTTTGCAGAATTTCTCAGAAAAGTCACTTTATCTCTCAGTACAACTGTTACCTCTATGTTTAAAAGATGTAATAACATTCTTTGACCTGCCATATATCAAGGGGACAAGTGTTTTCAGGATGCAAAGGCATTCTTTAGCAGTAACAGAGGAGCTGAAATATTAAAAAAATAAAATTAAAATCTAGTCTCTCAGGATCAGGTTCATGACTGTGTAAAATGAAAGCTCTCATCTGTTGAGATGTGTGTGGTTGGGGGAAGTGAAGTGAGGGAAGATGATAAAACAGTAGAATTAGGGTGATAGATACCTGTATCCAAGAATAGTATCTCCATCTCTGGTAAAGATGACTTAAATGTCTTAAACTCAGTCACCTGTCTAAATATTATGATGATATCATTACATAGTTTGCACCCATTAAAAAATGTAAAATGCTGCAGAAGAATAAAGCACTTCAAGTAAACAGTAACACAATTTCTTTACAGGTTAGGAGGTAAATTCTTAGTTCTGGCCTCATCCATATTATTTTAATGTTTAATTTATTTATTGAGTTTGTTATTGTGGTCATTATATTAAGCCCTTCAATTTATCTGGGCTAAGAGTGGGACCACTGAGTGATAGAAGAGATTTGGAGTTGGGATTAATATTTTATGTCATATGAAACATAAATTCTTCCTGCAATATAGACACCTATAAAGTGTAATAAAGACAAAGGGTTTTCACTTCTGTTTTAGTTGGTTGTCCATGTGAAACCACTACTAGAACTTCGAAACTAACAGAAAAGAAATTGGCTCTGTTGAGTTTTGTTTGTTTGCTTTATTTTGGATTTATTTATTTGTTTTGTTTTTCATTATTCCACTTGGTTTAAATTAATCAGCTATGGATAAATATGTGGCTGGGCTTATATACATGATCCCATGCCCAGAAATACATGCTCCTTAAATGATACACCTTTAGGATCCTATTGAGGTGAAGGCACCATGTGCCCAGAATTATGCCTCCCAAATACCAGCAAACTTGTCCCAACATGTTTTGGTAAGTGCCCCCTTCTACCCTCCTTTCTGGAGTGAGGAACAAAGGCCCAGGTGCCAACTTGTCTCCTTAAGGGGTAAACAACTACATGCACCCATCACATGGCATGCTCATGCTCTTTCCATCTAAGGGCATAATTCTAGCTTCATCCTTTCTATAGGTTAAAGCAGGTTATTGACAAGTGTGCCCATTGGCCAGATCCAACCTTGAGAAATCTGTATTATCCCTCTTGTTTACCAACTTGCTCTCTACTTTTGCTTTCTCTTGCTTTGCTTGAGCTACGTAAGCTCGCAGCGCCCTTCCGTCTTCTCACTTCCACATGCAAGCTGTGGTGATTATGGATGGAGGATGATGGTTATTAATTATGAAATATGAATTATGAAAATTATTATTTATTAAAATTATTAATTACTGCTTAATCACCTTTATATTTGAATTCACGGTTGTAAAAATATAGTCCATAACTGGTTTAGTATATGCAATTTGATCCAATTATAATATTTACAGATTAGTTCCTAATTAAGGGAACGAAAGGTGCAGTTCTGCTGCTTGTCCACTAGATGGAGACTAGACAAGACGCTTGGCGGATGTTAACTATGTACTGAGATATTTATAATGTTATCATGAGGCAAGTTAATCTGGAAATATCACACAGCTACACGCGGGCACTTTGAATAGAATATTTTTGTATGTTGCACACATGAAAAGATACATTCTGTCTTTCTTTGTAGCGAGACAAGTTGCTGGGTTACGCTGGCTGCTCGCTGTCTGTCGGCTGTTGGTCCAGGGCTGGTCCATCCGGGCGGTGCCCTTCTTTCTCCTCCCAGCTCTGCAGGTGGGGCGAGGCTTGATTTCTCCTCCCGCAGCTGCAGGGAGGTGACTTTCTGCTGATCGGCAGTTTCCCTTAGTAGGGTTGACTCGGCAGGGCTGGTCCAGGGGAGTGGTCCCTCAGGGTCAGCCCTTGCAATCGAGGTGACAGTTCCCAGTAGGCAGGGTCGGCCGTCTCCAATCTCGGAGATGGGCTTCGGGGAAAGGGTGTGGTGAAGCAGTGCCTCCCCCTCAGCTTGAAGTGAGCTGACAATGCTGAATCTCTCAGTGACTGCTCCCATTTAAGGTGACAATGCAGTCTTTGGCTTGATCTGAAAGGAGAGGATGTCTGTCTCTCTTTCTTTCTCTCGGGAAATCCTGGGTTGCATTACCCTGACAACACAGGGCTGTGGAGCGGTGACAGTGGGCGGCTCCTCTTATCTCCTGCAAACGGCAGGGGTCACACAGACTGCATTGTTGCTTGATTAGCTGTTTGTGGCTGCAGCTTTGCTGGACTGCCAGATTTGGGCTAGTCCCTCCCCTTCTGGGCTAAAGCTTACCCTCAGTTTATCCTCAGTCCTCTCAACTGGGCTTACAATGCTGGTTCAGAGAAGGGATCATCCTATTTGCTGGTTCCTCAAGCAGCTTGGTGAGCTGGCTTCTTTCCATGCTGCAGAGGCTTCTAGTATGCTTGCATGTGGGAGTGAGAAGACTTACAGCTTATGCAGCACGAGCTTACATAGTGAGAGGAAGCAAAAGGAGAAAGCAAGTTGGTAAACAAGAGGGGAATACTTACAGATTTCTTGAGGATGGATCTGGCTAATGGGCACACTTGTCAACAACCCACTCCAACCTATGGAAAGGGTGAAGCTAGAATTATGCCCTTAGATGGAAAGAGCATAAGCATGCCATGCGATGGATACATGTAGTTGTTTACTCCTTAAGGAGACAGCTTGGTGCCTGGGCCTTTGTTCTTCTCCTGACAGGAGGGTGGAAAAGGGGGACTTACCCAAAACATGTTGGGACAAGTTTGCTGGTATCTGGGGGCATAATTCTAGGCACATGGTTTCTTCACCACACAAGTATACTAGAGGCCTCTGCAATACGGAAAGAAGCCAGTTCCCTGAGTTGCTCAAGGAACCAGCAAAGGAGATCCCTTCACTGAAGCTGCAAAAGCCAACATCGTAAGCCCAGTCATGTCTTCAAGAGGACTGGAACCCTGAGGGTAAGCTTTAGCCCAGAGGGGGAGGGACTAGCCCAAGCCTGGAAGTCCAGCACATCTGCTGCAGCCTTAAGCAGCTGACCAAGCAGCAATGCACCTTAGGTGACCCCCGCTGTTTGCAGGAGATAAGGGGAGGTACCATTACCGCTCCACGACCCTGTGCTATCAGGGTAAAGTAACACGGGATTTTGCGAGAGAGAGAGTGAGAAAGACATCCTCTCCTTTGAGATCAAGCTGAGGACTGCATTGTCATCTTAATGGGAAGCAGTCACCGAGAGATTTGGCATTGTCAACTCCACTTCGAGCTGAGGGGAAGCGCTGCTCTGCTGAGTCTCTTCCCCAAAGCCCATCTCCGGGATCAGAGATGGCCTACCCTACCTACCGGGAACTGTCACCTCGATCGCAAGAGCCGACCCTGAAGGATCTGGCCCCACCGCACAGGACAATTCCCAGCGCTGGTCCTGCGAAACCCTGGTCACTGCAGTTGTGCCGTGGGACTGCCCTTCCAAGGGAAACCGCCGACTGGCGGAAAGTCGCCCCTTCCATGGCTGCACGAAGAGAAAGAAAGTCACCCTGGAATGGGCCAGCCCGGGCCAGCCCAGGCCAGGACTGGGAAGACAAGCAGCAGCGAGCAGCTATTGTGATCCAGCAACTTGCCTTACTACAAAGAAAGACACAACGTATCTTTTCATGTGTGCAACACTTGGTAACATTCAGTTCAAAGCACCCGTGCCTAGCCACATGATATTCCAGATTCAATTGCCTCTTGAAAACATTATAAATTTCTCCGTACATAGTTACAGCTGCCAAGCATCTTGTCGAGTTGCCATCTGGTGGACAAGCAGCAGAACTGCATCTTTTGTTCCCTTAATCAAAATTAATTCTGTAAATATTCTAACTGGGTCAAATTGTATATAATAAACAAGTTATGGAATATATTTTCAACACCGTGAATTAGAATCAATATATAAAAAAGTGATTAATTGGTTATTAATAATTTTCAATAATCAATACAAATTAATGTTCATAATTCATCTTTCATAATTCATAAATTAATAACCTCCTTATCATGACACCTACAAATACTAAATAAAAGTAATGTACCCAAAGCTCCCAAACTAATGAAAGAATACCCCAAGACTTAAATAAAAGCTTTTAGGGAAGATGATAAAAATCTGACTTCTCAGAGGGAGCTTCTTATGACCTCCTTTTTTCACATGACATATCTCTTCATGTTATTGAAAATGAAGAGAACAGAGTCAGATGTCTTAGTTTCTGAACAGTAGATCTAAAATATCTGTGATTCTTCATGCATGTCTTTCTGGGACTTTTAGGCTGAGGATTGGAAAGGTTTAAGTATAGCTGGCTTCACATTCCTGGCTCCACAGCTTGATCTTGTTGGTTGTCATTTATATTAAAACTCATTCTGACTTTAATTGTATGAGTAGTCTTAAAGAATTTAATTTATTTCTTTCCAGATAGAAAGCCATTCTCACACTCAAGAAGGTGAGAGATCCTCTGGGTCACCTCTAAACTCCAGGTGGTTCAAGTATGATGACATTGCTAGTTTTGGGTGCCTTGTTGTGGTGAATGATGTTTATGTGCAAGGCTACATCCCAAATAGTGCCAGGACATGTCCCTACATGTTCAGCTTGAACCCCCTCTTCCCTCTCCCTTCTGGAGAGGTGGGGGGGAGAAAAAAAAGATTAGATGGAAGCATAATTTGTGAGAATTTTTTTCTGCACATCTAAGCTCTGCACAAGCCATTTCTTCAAAACCCAAAAGTCTCTGTCCCTCGTCTCTACTTTTCTCTTCATATTGTTTTTATTATATGACCTTGACCTCTGACACTGTGAAGAGTATGATTGGGTTTTTTTATGCTTTTAGCTTATATTGCAATCTAGGTCATCATAGCTTTCAGGATTAAAACATTGGGATCTTGTTAAAGAGGTTTAACTCTTATTTCCTTTCATTTCTCAGTGATAGCAAATAAATTAATATGATAACACTTTGAAGTAAGTGGACATTAATTCATGCTAAATTACACCGGAATTACTCTGGACTTACATATTAATAGTCACACTAAATCCAAAAGACTTTTCTGTGATTAATATTTTTGTAAAGAATATAAAACAGATTAATAACCATTTGTTATTTATAATAAAGTATTACCAATTGTGCTGGTTTGGGGCCAGACAGATCGTCTCTTGCCCCGAAAGGGACAAAAGAATGAGACTCACACAAATGGATTGGAGAGTGATGGAAAGTTTAAATGGAAAAAAGCAATTGGTGAAGCTACAGAGAACTACAAACTACAAAGCATAGTGACAAAGAGTATCCCAAAGCGTACAGAACCCCTCACAGAATTCCCAGAGGCTTCCCAATCCTTCCCTTCTTCCCACCTGAGGGTAAACCCAAACCCCCCAGGGCTCTTTCTTCCCCCTCCCGCTGCTAGGCAAGTCTCAGGCTGGCCAGGTCTGAGACTACCCCCCCTTCCATTCTCCTCCTGGCCTTAGGCCTAGACAGGCCTAAGAGGCCTTGAGGATACTCCCCCGGCATTACCCGATAAGAGAGGACATGTCCCGTGGGAGCAGAGAGGGAAGAAAGAGGAAAAGAATGACTTTGCAGATGGCCTTATAGGGTGCAGGATTTATGGGTAGAAATACGTCGTTTCCTGTGTCCACCCCTGTGGGTGGGCACCCAGGACACCAGAGGTGTATCTCATGCGGCAGTGGCAGGGGGCACCCAGCCTAAACTGCCACACCAATTAATTTCATGCCATTTTCTGCCCTGGCTTTGCTGCAAAAATGAGGTACAGGAAGTTTAAAACCTAGTATATCACAGAAGCATGAGCTTCCATTCTCTGACCTATTCAGGACTTTTCAGTGCAACTTGTCCTGCTAATACTCTTTGTACCTCTCATGAAAAGTAGAGCAGGTTTCTCTTGTTTGGGATGCAAAACCTGGGCAAGAGGAAGAGTTGTATTAATTCATGTGCATAATTCATTCCTCAGTATTGGAAATTTGTATCCTCAGACTATTCATTAACTTGACAAATACCACAATGAGTGCAGAAAACGGCAGCACATAAATCCATTCTCTTGACAAAGAACATAATGAGAATGGAAAGTGACAAAAGTTATATACTGATACTTTACAGTTTGGAAACTGTATATACTTGCTTCTTGTTTCACAGTAGCTTGTCCCCTTTGCTTCTCTCCCTCTGTGTGAGCTGATGACTGAATTCCAGATAGGGAAAATCTGTACCTTGCCAGGACTGCCTGCTAGCCAAGCTCAAGGGTCCTCAAAAGCTACACAACAGTTTTTGTTCACTGAGTGTCTTGATATCTCTACAGATCCACAGAATCACAAAAAACGTCCATTTGGAGGAGAACTCAAAGATAACCTTCAACCCAACACTGAAGGGTCGATACTAAATCATGTCCCTAAATGCCAGGTCCACACACTGCTTAAACACCTCCAAGGATGGTGGCTCCACCACTGCCTTGGGCAGACTGTTCCAATGTTTGATAACTCCCTCAGTGAAGAAGTATTTTCTATCATCTAGCCTGAACCTCCCCTGGTACAGCTTGAAACTGTTTTCTATAGTCCTGTTTGCCATCAAGGAGAAGAGACCGGGTCCCTCCCTCTTCCAACCTCCCTTCAGGTAGTTTTAGAGTGATGAGGTTCTCCCCTCAGCCTCCTCTTCTTCAGACTGAACCACCTCATCTTCCTCAGATGCTGCCTGTAGGCCATGTGCTCCAGGCTCTTCATCAGTCTGGTTGCCCTTCTCTGAACAACCTCTGGAACCTCAATGTCCTTCCTGTAGTGAGAGGCCCAGAATGGAACACTATACTCGAGGTGTGGCCCCACAAGTGCTGAGTACAGGGTGAGGATCACTTCCCTGTTCCATATGGTCACAATGCTCCTAATACAAACCAGGATGACATTGGCTTTTTTATCCACCTGGGCACACTGCTGACTCATATTTAGTCGACTTCATATTTAGTCGACTGTCATCTAGAACCCCTATGTCCCTCTTCGAGTCACAGCTTTTGAACCACACATCCCTAAGTCTTGTAGCTTACCTTGGGGTTGTTTTGATCCAGGTGGAGGACATTTGCCACTTGACCTTGTTAAACTTCATACAATTAGCATTGGCCCACCAGTCTAACCTGTCCAGGAAAGGAAAGAATGAGTTGAGATACCTTTGCTAGTACATCTCTTTGTTCTCTCCTTTTGTTTTGTTTTGTTTTTTTTTTTTAATAAATAAAAAGGTGTGCATCATGTATCCTTCATCACCTTGTTATGTACAACAATTTCTTAACTAGATCCAGAGTTCAGTGTTAAGAACAGCAATAAGGGAATAGGCATGAAAGGATGTAGACAACTATTTCAGACATAGTATCCCCAAATTCTGTACAATTTTGCTTGAATATAGCACATATATGGGGAAGTCACCCAGGAAATTTGCACTTTCAATAATGGCCTTACATATGAATGATGAGAGTTAAGTTCCTTTTGTCTGTTAGGGACCAGAGAGTCAAGTTCATATTGTTCACAGTACAGATGCATGTTGAGGTTACTAGCAGGTGATAGGATGAATGCATTATTATCTTAAATGTGCTGCATTTTTTTAATAACCATACTCAATTCTTTTCAAGGTTTAAGTTTTCCGCACTTTATTTTTCATTTGCCTGATGGACTTCTCTAGTGGTTAGTGAAGAAGGCCGTAATATTCTGTTACTTTTTCAGGCACTGTAAATTTGAATACTTGCCATCCACATGCATGCCTTTCAGGAAAAATAGTCCATTTTAAAGGACACTCCAGTGTGTACTTCCCACTAAGATGCAATTTTACAAAGTTTATTAACTAATGTTCTTCTTTAGTAGCACTACTGAAGTCTTAGTTTTTCCAAAATGTTTTGAGAATTTTACATTAAAAATATGAATGTCAGCTGTGATAAATAGTAGACATAATAACTGACTGAGTTTGTAATGGCCTTGACCATTCCTACTCCAAAACCTGGTCATTTCAAACAAGTGCAGACCTTTGGCTGTGCTAATAATTAATAGAATAAATTTTGTTGTCTTTTTCCAAACAAAATTATCACAATACCCAGTAATGTAATAATTTAATTCAAAACTTAGTTTGTTTATCTTGGCATCAACAGCACAGACCATTTAAGAGAATATAAAGTTTCTTCTTGCTGCTGTAAAGTGAAATCTCAGCAATTATTATTATTTTTTCTTTCTTCTTCCTATTTATTTCTGAGGAAATTGTTCACAGAGAATACATGGTTGTTTAACTGCATAAGACTTTATGCTGCAGGTTCTATAATTTTCTGGCACTGAAACATGAAAAACATCAAATGCAAAAAATAAAGTGTTTTTCTAAATATTTGGTATCACCAGAAATTATCAAAGCTTAGAGAAACTGGGAAATAAATGCATTAAGCACGAATAAGTGAGTTTAAAGATGAATCCCTGATTTTGTTCCAGTGATGTATTAAAACAGCATTCTATCTTGTCTATATTCAGTCCTATGTCCTATATGACCTTCAGCTCTAAAGATGAGAGTCATATATTTAATTACAGTATTTTTTTTTTACTGTAGAAGCTGAGATGCAAAACACTTAATCTACATTGTAAAACAAAAAGTGGCTGAGTTTTCAGTGACCTTGACTGTTCCCACTCCAAAAGCTGATCATTTCAAACAAGTGCAATGCTTTTTACTGTGCTAAACTGGACTCAAGTTCATGGCATGTGGCATTTTTCTAAATCTGATATATTTGTTTTGTTGTTGGGGAACCAGAGAATACAAATCTAGGTGTTTGGCATGCTTTTATGTATGAACTTTTGCATGGATTTTCTCTAGTTAAACGGCAGTGAGGAGGAAGTGGTAGTGGGAGATTTTCACAGGATTTATCTGCTCAGTCCCTACGGACTTTCTACAGAAATTGGATACTGAGCTAGATTTTGTCCGTTGCAAAGCACAGAAAGTGGAAGTCAAAGACATCAACACCTTCAGCAACTAAACATGTTGGTGAAGGTGTTGACTAAAATCAGTAACAATATCTTTTTTGCTCCTTCCCTTCTTGCATGCAAAGTGGAAGCAAGGCATTAGCCATTTCCTTGAGCGAAGCAGCAAACTCGTGAATACGCTGTTCCTTCAAGTAGAGCTCCAAATAAACAGCTGCTTTTTGTATTCTCTATTTCAAAGCATACTGTCCTTTGATTGCCTTATATATCTGTGAGTTTGTTTTTCTCCTTCCCTTCTTGCATGCAAAGTGGAAGCAAGGCATTAGCCATTTCCTTGAGCGAAGCAGCAAACTCGTGAATACACTGTTCCTTCAAGTAGAGCTCCAAATAAACAGCTGCTTTTTGTATTCTCTATTTCAAAGCATACTGTCCTTTGATTGCCTTATATATCTGTGAGTTTGTTTTTAAACATGAGTCAAAACTTTGTATTAAATCCCTTGAATTATATTTTTACTCCTGACTAAATAACCCCAAAATCAGAATCTTGCATTTTTGGCAGGTGTCATTTTTCCTGCTTAATACCTCACTCTGTATTCTCTGTGCCTGCTCACTTTTCCTCTTTTCCTCTGATTTTTGGTTTGATTTAGGTTTTTTATGACATTGGCATAATTTCTGCTAGCATCTCCTTTGGCAACTAGAAAGCTCTTGCACTCACGAAAAGCAGAATAACCCTATTAGACCCTAGAGGGATATGTGTGGTTCATTTTTAAAAAGCACTGTCAAACCTACTGATGCTTAACAGCAGATCAGAGGCAGAGTAGCTTTTGCAGGCTTTTGGATATTTGCTCCACTCTGCCATTCAGTCCAGGTTATTTGTTCAAAATATCGCATAATATTAACATTTAAAAACTTCCCACATGTGAGAGAGCAACAGAATAAATTTTCTGTGCCACTAACCCGGGAGAGAATGAGCATGGTAAGAAGAGACATCAAGATACCTAAGGTACTGATTAAAGACTACTTAATACAATGTGATAAACTGAAATAAATTCATAACATTAATACTCATTCCAAAGACTATAGACCATTTTATGAGATGTGCTATGTAACTTTTGATCCTTCCCCTAAATTTATGATCTCTAGCAGAGTTTTGGAGAAAAACACAGTAGCAATTAGATTCTAAAGGCCAATAAAAGAAGAAGGGGAAAAAAAATCAGTGAAATGAAAAAAGCCAGAGGAAGACTTTTCACTCATTCTGTTACTTTGTCAATTAGACTGCTACAATGATGATAAGAAGAAAATATTTGTTGAAGATGAAGGTTTGCCTTCATGAAGAGAGATACTGTGAATTCTAAAAACCTTTAAAATTATATTCCCTAATAAATACATAAACAAGTTGTACAAAACCACATAAAACCCACTGCACAACTCATTAGCCTATTTTAGAGTGGTTTTCTGTGGTGGTGGTGATGGTGTTTGTCTTTTTTTTTTTTTTCCCAGGTGAAATAAAACCTTGCTGCAGAAGCATTTATGTGCCAAATTTGTAAACCATGCTGAAGAAACTCTTTGCCCTAAGGCTGGGATTCTTCTTCCTTACACCAAAATTATTAAAAGCACAGAGAAAAACAAAATAAAACAAACAAAAAATCCCTCATAAAGAAGGGTGATTAGAAAGACTGAGTTTGCTTATTTAAATCAAAGAATAAAAAGAAGTGAGATACAAAAATGGAAGTAGGGAGAATTCTAAGAAGGCTTAATCGCCTTTTTAATCTGTGCTTATGTAGTGTTTTTGTAACATATTGTGGTCAAATGTTTCCACTCCAATAGTCAGAGAGCAATCACAGATGTTTTTTTCAGTTTTATGATACAGGAGGTTTGTTTCTGAGAACTTGTCCACTTTTATAGCAGTTGCTAGTCTCATAAAATCTATTACCTTTATAAAAATGTTTCTCTTCTTTAAACAGGAAAAAGTAGAAAGACTAAAGCCCATAAAGGAATGTGAAAGGGAGTTAAATTTGTGGTACCAGGCTCTGCAGACCCCCTTAGCAGAGGCAAGTAACCCAAGAAACAGCGGGGAATGGATACAGGTGCCTGTCAGAAGGGGCAAGCCCCCCTCACATCCTCAGTTGCCCTTGCACAACAGATATGGGTCACTCGAGGTCGAGGGTGAGGTGATTTTGGAAGCAGAAGTAACACCATTGGGGGATTGACTAAAGCAAATCAGTCCCCACCTTGCATCAGAACTTGTACCCAAAAAATAAAATATTGGTGATTCCCTACTAAAAGGAACAGAAGGCCCGATATGTCAGCTGGACCCTTCCCACAGGGTAGTCTGCTGCCTCCCTGGGGCCCGGGTCAGGGATGTTACCAGAAGGCTGCCTGTACAGCCCTCTGATTACTATCCCTTGCTAGTTATGCAGGTGGGAAATGATGAGGTCGATACCAGAAGTCTAAAAGCAATCAAAAGGGACTTCAAGGCACTGGGAAAAGTAGTTGAGGGATCAAGGGCACAGGTAATTTTTTCATCTATACCCTTAGTTGTGGGTGTGAGTGCTGAAAGGAACAGGAAATCATGCCTGATTAATAAGTGGTTCAGAGGCTAGTGCCACCAATAAAAATTTGGGTTCTTTGATCTTGGAGAACTTTATACAGCCCTGGGTCTGCTACTGACAGATGGGGTACATCTGTCTCAGAGGAGGAGAAAGATCCTGGCATATGAGCTGGCAGGGCTTGTTGAAAGGGCTTTAAACTAGGCTTGAAGGGAGAGGGAATTAAACACAGGAGTAGGAGAGATGAACTGAAGGAGGCTGAGTGTGGTAAGCAAGACATACGGGTAAAACCAGCAGCCCAGCTGAAGTGTATGTACACTAATACACACAGTATGGGTAATAAACAAGAGGAGCTGGAAGCCTTGGTACAGGAGGAAAGCTATGATGTTGTCACCATCACGAAAACATGGTAGGACAACTCTCACAACTGCAGCATTGCAATCAATGGCTACAGACTCTTCAGGAGAGACAGGAGAGGGAGAAGGGGTGGAGGAGTGCCCTGTATATTAGGAAGACTCTGGATGTCATGGAGGTTGAGAATAAGGATGGTCAGGTTGAGTCTCTGTGGGTAAGAATTAGGTGGAAGGCCAACAAGTCTGACATCCTGGTTGGAGTCTGTTATAGACCACCCAACCAAGAAGAAGAGGTTGATTTACGATTCTTCAAGCAGATGGATGATGCCTCAAGATCACTTGCCTTGTCCTTGTGGGCGACTTTAACCTGCCAGATATCTTCTGGGAACTGAACACTTCAGAGAAGAGGCAGTCTAGAAGGTTCCTGGAGTGTATGGAGGATAGCTTCCTATCCCAGCTGTTACATGAGCCTACCAGGGGTGCCACCCTGCTTGACTTGCTGTTTACAAATAGAGAAGGGCTGGTGGGAGATGTGGTGGTGGGAGGCTGCCTGGGGTCCAGGACCACAAAATAATTGAGTTTTCAATATATGGTGAAAGCAGGAGGGGCAGCACCAAAACCTCCACCCTGGACTTCCGAAGGGCAGACTTTGGCTTATTCAAGGAACTAACTTGGAAAGTTCCTTGGGAAACAGCCCTTAAAAGAAAAGGGGTCCAGGAAGGCTGGACCTGCTTCAAGAAAGAACTCTTGAAGGCGCAGGAACGGGCTGCCCCAGTATGACAGAAGAGGAACCAACAAGGGAGACAGCTGGACTGGATGGGCAAAGAGCTTCTAAAGGAATTAAGGGAAAAAAAGAGGGTGTATTACCTTTGGAAAAAAAGGGGAGGTATCCCAGGAAGAGTTTAAGAATGTTGCTAGGTATTATAGGAAAAAAATTAGAGAAGCAAAAGCTCATATAGAACTTAGACTGGCAACTGTTGCAAAGGAGAATAAGAAATATTTCTACAAATATATTAATGTCAAAAGAAGGGACAAGGACAACCTCCACTCTTTGTTGGATGTGGAGGGGAATATAGTAAGAATAGATGAGGAAAAGGCAGAGGTCCTTAACACCTTCTTTGCCTCAGTCTTCAATAGTGGGACAGGTTGTCTTCAGGACAACTGACCTCCTGAACTAGGAGATGGAGCCAGGGACCAGTATAGTTCCCCTGTAATCCAGGAGGAAGCAGTAAGGGACCTGCTAAGACACTTGGATCCTAACAAGTCTATGGGACCAGATGGGATCCATCCTAGGCTGCTGAGAGAGATTGGCAGATGACCTGGCCAAGCCACTCTCCGTTGTTTATCATCAGTTCTGGCTCAGTGGAGGGGTCCCTGATGACTGGAAGCTGGCCAATGTGATGCTCATCCACAAAAAGGGCTGGAAGGAGGAACCAGGAAATTACAGACCTGTCAGCCTGACCTCAGTGCCAGGCAAGGTTATGGAACAGATCATCTTGAGTGCAATCACACAGAACCTACAGGATGGTCAAGGGATCAAGCCCAGCTGGCATGGATTTAGGAGGGCAGATCCTGTCTGACCAACCTGATCTCATTTTATGATCAGGTTACCCGCCTGGTGAATGTGGGGAAAGCTCTGGATGTAGTCTACCTGGACTTCAGCAAAGACTTTGACACCGTCTGCCACAACAAAGCTGGCAGCTCGTGGCTGGGACAGATTCACTCTGAAACGGGTCATGAACTGGCTGGAGGGCCAAGCCCAGAGAGTGGTGGTGAATGTTGTCACATCCAGTTGCTGGCCAGTCACTAGTGGTGTCCCCTAGGGATCAGTGCTGGGCCCCATCCTGTTCAATATCTTTACTGATGATCTGGATGAGGGGATTGAGTCCATCATCAGTAAATTTGCAGGTGACACCAAGCTGGGAGCAGGTATCGATCTGTTGGAGGTTAGGAGGACCCTGTAGAGGAACCTTGACAAGCTCTATGGGTGGGCAGAGGCCAATGGGATAAGGTTTAACAAGGCTAAGTGCAGGATTCTACACTTTGGCTACAACAACCCCAAGCAGCGTCACAGGCTGGGGACAGAGTGACTAGAGACCAGCCAGACGGAAAGAGACCCGGTGGTGCTGGTTGATAGGCTGAACATGAGCCAGCAGTGTGCCCAAGCGGCCAGGAGAGCATCCTGGCCTGTATCAGGAATAGTGTAGCCAGCAGGTCAAGGTAGGATATTATTCCCCTGTATTCAGCACTGGTCAGGCCACACCTTGAGTACTGTGTCCAGTTCTGGGCTTCTCAGTTCAAGAGAGATGTTGAGGTACTGGAACATGTTCAGAGAAGGGTGATGGAGGTGGTGAGGGGCCTGCGACACAAGCCCTGTGAGGTGGCTGAGGGACCTGAGGTGGTTTAGCCTGCTGAAGGGGAGTCTCAGGGGTGACCTCATTGCTGTCTACAACTATCTGAAGGGAGGTTGTAGCCAGGTAAGTGTTGATCTCTTCTCACAGCAGAACGAAGGGACACAGTCTCAAGTTGTGCCAGGGTAAGTATAGGCTGGATTTTAGGAGGAAGTTCTTCACAGAGTAAGTGATTGCCCATTGGAATGTGCTGCCCAGGGAGATGGTGGAGTTGCTGTCCCTGGAGATGTTCAAGAGAAGAATGGATTAAGCACTTAGTTCCATGATCTAGTTGATTGGATAGGGTTGGGTGGTAGGTTGGACTGGATGATCTTGGAGGTCTCTTCCAACATAGTTGATTCTATGATTCTATGATTCAAAGCAAGAGCAGCCTGTGCTTTGCATGAGGAGAGGAAGCCTAAGAAGAAGAAATTATAAAGGAAGTTATTAAAAGGATAATTGGCGTGTGTTGGGAGTGAGTGTTGCTCTGGGCTTCTTTTATGCTTCTGTCTCCTGAATCATAATACAGGATTGAAAAACAGCTCCTTAGCACTAAAAGCCTGATTTTGCAAAATTAAGCTCAGCTACCTCAGTGTGTGAATGCAGTGGGGCCTCATCTGATTAGAGACATGCTGGTGCAGTGATCATTGGATATCTAGTATCTGGTGGGGCCATAGCTCCCATTTTGGAGTAGATCAGGATGGGGAGGAAGGATGCAAACACAGAGAAACAGAATCCAGCGTGCAACCATGACTTGGAGAAGCAGCCATCATTCTCACTAGCAAGAAGCAAGCAGGATGTATGGGGTTCTGTAGCAGAGTGAATAAAATACACACAGAAGTTAGGCAGGCTATAAAAAGACCCCAAACTCCCCCAAAAAAACCCAGAGGTCAGCTGCCCAAAGAGAAGCAGCCATGGTTACAACTTGTCTGAAGGCTGTTAGAAAACCTGTGGGTACCCAAACAGAGGCCACACACAAACATGCAGGCATCCAGGCAAGTGGTTAGAGAGTGCTGGAACCTGGTACTTGAAATGGTCTTAGGTGTAAGTAAACGATTTTCTTAACCTGGTGGCTGAATTGAAAGAAGAGGTGATAAGACTAAGGACTATAAGGGAATGTGAAAGGCAGTTGGATTTGTGGTACAAGGCTCTGCAGACCCCCCTAGCAGAAGGAAGTGACCCAAGGAGCAGGGGGGAATGGATACAAGTACCTGATAGGAGAGGCAAGGGAAATCCCTCACAGCTCCCCTCACCTTCCCAGTTGCCTTTGCACAACAAGTATGGGACACGGGAAGCCGAAGGTGAGGTGAATGAGGAAGCAGAAGAGATATCATCTGGGAGGTTGCCTAAAGCAGTCAGTCTCCCTCTCACACCAGGACTTGCACCCTCAAAAAAAAGAGGAGGGTAATTCTTATTGGTGATTCCTTTCTGAGGGGAAGAGAAGACCCATACGTTGATCGAAGACTTTCCACAAGGAAGTCTTCTGCCTCCCTGGGGCTCAGGTCAGAGATGTCACCAGAAGGCTACCTAGTCTGATACAGTTCTCTGATTACAATCTCTTGTTAGTTATGCAGGTGGGAAGCTACAAGGTTGAAACCAGAAGTCCAAAAACAATCAAAAAGGACTGCAAGGCACTGGGGAGACTGGTTGAGGGATCAAAAGCACAGGGAGTTCTTTTGTCAATGCCCTTAGTTGCAAGTAGGAATACTGAATGGAACAGGAAACACTGTGTAATTAATGAATGGCTCAGAGGCTGGGGCCACCAACAGAATTTTAGGTGTTTTGATCTTGGGGAACTTTATACGGCACTGGGTCTGCTACCAACAGATGGAGTACATTTGTCTCTAGGTGCACTAGACATGAGCCTATGGACAGCCTTCAATCTGCCATTTCACTTCAGGTCAGAGACAAAAGTTGAAAGGATGGCGTGATGACAGAATCACAGAACCACAGAAAATTTCAGGTTGGAAAAGACCCTCAGGATCATGAAGTCCAACTGATAACCCTACCCTACAGAGTTCACCCCTAAACCGTAACCCCAAGCACCACATCCAAACGACCTTTAAACACATCCAGGGTTGGTGACTCAACCACCTCCCTGGACAGCCCATTCCAATGTCTGACCACTCTCTCTGTGAAAAGTTTTTTTCTAATGTCCAGGAAGTAAGTGATAGTAAGGACCTCCAAACTGTTGAATCGAAGCATGCTGTGAACACTGCAGCAAAGGCAAGGTCTTACAGAGCTGAACCAAGAGCCTCTGAGATAATGGGAGACAGGGAGAGGGGAACAGTGGAGTGCCCTTCTAAGAAGGTGACATGGCCAGCAGGCACCTGAAGTGTCTCTACACCAATGCACACAACACAGGCAACAAACAGGAGAAGTTGGAAGCAGTCCTGCTATAAGAAAGCTACGACATGGTGGCAAATATGGAAGCTTGGTGGGATGAATCCTATGACTGAAGTGTGGCCATTGACAGCTACAAGCTGTTCAGAAGGGACAGGAGAGGAAGAAGGGGTGGAGGTGTTGCTCTCTATGTAAAGAAGTGTATAGAGTGCGAAGAGCTGTCACTAAAGAATAGCCATGAGAAGGCTGAAAGCTTATGCGCAGGTATTAGAGATTGGGACAACATAGGGAGCCTTGTGGTAGAAGTCTACTACAGGACCCCTGACCAAGTGGAGACTACTGATGAAGCCTTCTTATTCCAGTTTGAGGAGGCATCATGATCACAGGCTCTCATCCTGATGGGGGATTTTAACCACCCCAACGTCTGTTGGAAAAGCAGCAGAGTTTGATGCAGGCATTCCAGAAGGCTCCTAAAGTGCCTAGAAGATAACTTCTTGAGATAAGAAATTAACAGCCCTGCTTGAGGAGATGCATCGTTGGACATGTTGGTCACAAATGCAAGCAAAATTGAAGGTAGCCTGGGCTGCAGTGAGTATGCACTAATGCAGTTCACTGTTCTAAGGACTATGAGGCCCCTCAGAAGCATAGTTAGGACCCTAAATTTTAGGAAAGCAAACTTCAAGCTCTTCAAGGAGTTAGTAAATAGGACTCTGCGGGAAACAACTCTCAGGGGCAAGGAAGTGGAACCAAGCTGGCAGATTGTACTGGTTTGAGGCCAGACAGATCCTCTCTTGCCCCGAGAGGGACAAAAGAATGACACTCACACAAATGGATTGGAGAGTGATAGAAAGTTTAAATGGAAAAGCAATTGGTGAAACTACCAAAACTACAAAGCATGGTGACAAGAATATCCCAAAGCGTACAGAGTCTCTTGCGTAATACCCAAAGACTTCCCGATACTTCCCTTCTCCCACCTGAGGGTATACCCAAAAGCCCCAGGGCTCTTTCTTCTCCCCTCCCACTGCTAGGCAACTCTCAGGCTGGCCAGGTCTGAGATTACCCCCCCATCCTTTTTCCTCCTGGCATTAGGCCTAGACAGCCCTAAGAGGCCTTGAGATACTCCCCCACCGTTACCCGATAAGAGAGCATCTCCCAGGGGAGCAGAGAGGGAAGAAAGGGGAAGAGAATGACTTTGCAGATGGATTTATAAGGTGCAGGATTTATGGGTAGAAGTACGCTGTTTCCTGTGTCCATCTTATTGGGAGGACATTCAGGACACTGGAGGTGTAGCTTATGTGGCAGTAACAGGAGGCACCCAGCCTAAACTGCCACACAGATCTTTAAGGATGCTCTCTATAGAGTACAATATGTCTCAATCCCTACAATATCCCTCAATCCCTGTAAGAAATGGGGCAAGGAGGGAGAGAGACCACCATGGTTGAGCCATGACTTGCTGGTCAGACTAAAGGGCAAGATGGGGTTACACAGGACATAGAAGGAGGGACAAGCATCCTGGGAAGTGTATAGGGTAGTTACCTGGCTGTGTAACAACGAGGTCAGGAAGGCCAAGGCACAGCTGGAACTGAACTTGTCAAGGGACATAAAGAAAAGCAAGAAAAGCTTCTACAGGTACATACACCAGAAAAGGAGAGTTAAAGAAAATGTTCCCCTCTAATGAGCAGCAGTGGGGAACTTATATCAATGGATGAGGAGAAGGCTGAAATGCTCAACAACTTTTTTGCCTCAGTCTTCACTAAAAACCCCTCACCCTCTAGCTCTCATGCTGATGGCCTTGCCTATTGGAGTCCAAGATGACAAAGTCTCTTCCACTGTAAGTGAAGACAAAGTATGAGATTAACTGAGGAACCTGAAGATATACAAATCCATGGGACCTGATGAAATACATCCCAGAGTCCTGAAGGAACTAGCTGATATAGCTGACAAGCCACTACCATGAAATCTGAGAAGTCCTAGCAGTCAGGTGAAGTTCCTGGGGACTGAAAGAAAGGAAACATCACACCTATTTTTGAAAAGGGTGGAAAGGAGGACCTTGGGAACTACCAACCTGTCAGCCTTACCTCCATGGCTGGGCAGATCATGGAACAGATCCTTCTAGATGCCATGTTGAGACATATGCAGGGCAGGGAGATGATTCAAGACAGCCAGCCTGGCTTTACTTGAGGCAGGTCTTCCTGACCAATGTAGTGGCCTTCTCTGATAGAGTGACTATGTCAGTAGATAAGGGACAATTCATGGATGTGATTTATCTGGACTTCCGTAAGGCCTTTAACACAGCCCCCCACAGCACCCTGCTCGCCAAGTTGGAGAGATACGAATTTGGTGGAGGGACTGTTCAGTGAATAAGGAATTGACTCGATGGTTGCATCCTGAGGGTGGTGCTCAATGGCTCAAAGTCCAGATGGGGAGCATTGACAAGTGGTGTCCCTCAGGGGTCCATTTAGGACCTGTGCTCTTCAATATTTTTATCAATGATATAGGTAGGCAACTTGCCTTGTTCTCATCCAGCAAGCAACAAGAGCCAAGTACTGCCAAAAAGGCAGTCGAAGAGCTTGTCCTGACAGGCAACAACTACACCCAGGCTTTGCACCTGGACCAAGGCAGAAAAGGGAAAATCTCCAAGAGTCACAGAAAGGCTACAGCACAGTGACAGAGCATACAAGAGAGAGAGACCCCCTAGCCCTCTCAAAGCCAAAGGCTGCTCAAATTGCAGTCACAGCATCTGGGAAGATGCCAGACAGAGGAACAAGCTGTGAGTCCTCAGCTAATCTGATACAGAATCCCATTTGTGGGAGACCACAGATTGCAACACCTTTATTTCCAATTTGAATTGCTGTATTGGAAATTCTTAGATCTGTGCTTAAATCATGTAACTGTTTCTATATGTGGAATGTGTTGTTCATAACTGAGTAACATAACCTGTAAATGTACTTTGTATATAAGTTACAGTGGTGTTTGAAGACACCACTGCCCGCAATATTAAATAGTAAAATATACAAAAATATACATTTATTACAACTGTTTACAAAGGCCTGCAGTGACAGGACAAGGAGCAATGTCTTCAAATTAGAGAAGAGCAGATTTAGATTGGATGTTAGGAACAAGTTCTTTATTATGAGGGTGTGGGATCACTGGAACAGGTTGCCCAGGGAGGTGGATGAGGCCCCATTCTTGGAGATATTCAAGGTGAGGCTTGACAAGGCCCTGTGCAACCTGGTCTAGTTGAGGATGTCCCTGCTGACGGGATGACCTTTGGAGGTCCCTTCCGACACAAACTATCCTATGATTCTATTCTATGATTCTATGATTTCTCTGACTTCATAAGGTACTGTATTATGCTATTCTACCTTGTGTCTAAGATGTCCCTTGGGTATGGGAAGGGACTAAATGTCGGGATAGATAAACTTTTTGACATCTGGATGGCTGCCACAATCTCTCCTAGGGGACCTATAATCCTTCCTTGTTTATCTAATGGATTCTTGTTTAGATATGTGAGTTGTGTCTGTTTTTTTGTAAGTCCTGGAGGACTAGGGGGAATCTGTTATCCTTTTATGACATGCAGCCATAAAGATATGTAGTCAAGGGTAGGGAAAGCACAGGATACTCAACAGCTTTTTTGCCTCAGTCTTTAGTAGTAAGACTACTTGTTTTCACAGTATCATGGTATATCAGACATTGGAAGGGGCCTCAAGAGATCATCAGGTCCAACACCCCTGCCAGAGCACGATCACTTAGGGTAGTCCTCACAGGAACTCATCCAGGGTTTTGAAAGTCTCCAGAGAAGGAGACTCCACAATCCTGCTGGGGAGCCTGTTCCAGTGCTCCATCACCCTCACTGTAAAAAGTTTCTCCTCATGTTGAGGTCAAATATTCTATGTTCACGTTTGAACCCATTGTTCTTTGGCTTATCACTGTGAACCACTAAAAAGAGCCTGGCCCCCTCCACTTGACACCCACCCTCAGATATTTATAGACATTGATCAGATCCCCTCTCAGTCTTCTCTTCTCAAGACTGAATAGCCCCTGGGACCTCAGTTTCATTTCATAGGGGAGATGCTCAAGTGTCCTAATCATCCTCATGGCTCTCTGTTGGATTCTCT
Source organism: Indicator indicator (assembly GCF_027791375.1). Taxonomy (NCBI): domain Eukaryota; kingdom Metazoa; phylum Chordata; class Aves; order Piciformes; family Indicatoridae; genus Indicator; species Indicator indicator. The sequence continues at coordinate 54,268 of NW_026539164.1, forward strand.
CCAGCACGTCTCTGTCTCTCTTGAACTGGGGAACACAAAGCTCTACACAGTATTCCAGGTGTGGTCTCACCAGGGCAGAGTAGAGAGGGAGAAAAACTTCCCTAGACCTGCTCGACACACCTTTCTTGATACATCCCAGAATCCCATTGGCTCTCTTGGCCACAAGAGCACATTATGGTTCCACGGACCACTTGCTGTCCACCAGCACTCCAAGGTCTTTCTCTGTGGAGCTGCTTTCCAGCAGGGCAGCCCCTAACCTGTACTGCTGCCTGTCGTTATTTCTCTCCAGCTGTAGGACCTTGCACTTGTTCTTATTAAACTTCATGAGGTTTGCCTGCACCCAGCTCTCCAGCCTATCCAGGTCACGTTGGATGGCTCCACAGCCTGACAGGGTGTTAGCCAAGACCCCAGTTTTGTATCATCAGTGAACTTGCTGAGGGTACTCTTAATGCCCTCATCCAGGTCATTGATAAAGATATTGAACAAAACTGAACCCAGTATTATCCCTGACGGACACCACTTGCCACAGGCCTCCAAGTTGACTCTGTGACACTGGTGACAACCCTCTGAACACTGTTGTGGAGCCAGTTTGCAATCCACCTCACTGAGCAGCCATCTATGCCACATATCCTGAGCTTTTCTATGAGCATGTTATGGGAGACAGTATCAAAAGCTTTACTGAAGTCAAGATATATGATATATGACGTCCACTGCTCTTCCCTCATCTACCCATATCATGGAGAGGGGGAATAGGGATGGAGGATGGTGATTATTAATTATGAATTATGAAAAATGAGTTATGAAAATTATTATTTATTATTATGATGAACATTCAATTAATAACTTTATATATATTTATTTGGATGCACGGTTGTAATAATATAGACCATAACTGATTTAGTATTTGCAATCATACCCAATTATAATATTTACAGTCAATTTCTAATTAAGGAAATTAAAGGGTCCAGTTCCACTGCTTGTCCACTAGATGGAGACTACACAAGGCTCTTGCAGCTGATAGCTAGTGTAGAAATATTTATAATGTTGTCATGAGGCAGGTTAAGCTGGAAATATCACACGGCTACATGCGGGTGCTTTGAATAGAATGTTACTAAATGTTATACACATGAAAGATACATGCAGTGAGACAAATTGCTGGACGACACAGGCTCACTGGGTATCTGCTTTCTGCCCGAGGCTGGCCCCATTCGAGAGGCGACTTTCTTTCTCCCTCCTGGCTTGGGGGGGGTGAGGGGGTGTGCTGGTTTGGGGCCAAACAGATCGTCTCTTGCCCCGAAAGCGACAAAAGAATGAGACTCACACAAACGGATTGGAGAGTGATGGAAAGTTTAAATGGAAAAGCAATTGGCGAAGCTACAGAGAACTACAAACTACAAAGCATAGTGACAAAGAGTATCCCAAAGCGTACAGAACCCCTCACAGAATTCCCAAAGGCTTCCCAATCCTTCCCTTCTTCCCACATGAGGGTAAACCCAAACCCCCCAGGGCTCTTTCTTCCCCCTCCCGCTGCTAGGCAAGTCTCAGGCTGGCCAGGTCTGAGACTGCCCCCCCCTCCATTCTCTTCCTGGCATTAGGCCTAGACAGGCCTAAGAGGCCTTGAGGATACTCCCCCGGCATTACCTGATAAGAGAAGACATCTCCCAGGGGAGCAGAGAGGGAAGAAAGAGGAAAAGAATGACTCTGCAGATGGCCTTATAGGGTGCAGGACTTATGGGTAGAAATACGTCGTTTCCTGTGTCCCCCCCATGGGTGGGCACCCAGGACACCAGAGGTGTATCTCATGTAGCAGTGGCAGGGGGCACCCAGCCTAAACTGCCACACATTCCACCCCTTATTTCATACCCATAATTCCTGCACCCAAAACATATCATCAAATCAGAAACAACTTTCAGATGACATGTCTGGCAAAGTCCAAGTCTCTATCTGGGCGTCCTTCCAAAGAGTCTCTCCCTTGGGCTCAGGTAACAGTTCAGTCCAGCTCTTCTCCCTCATATTGTGGAACCTCCCAGCGATGCAGAGTTCATTCTTCTGCACGGTGAACTCTTCATGGAACCGATGGAGCATCCTGGCCACCTGGAAACAACCTCATAACTTCTCAATCAAACATTTGTCCATCCACTCAAGCGGCATGTTTCCTCCCCTCAGGGCAATCGAGTCTGAGCAATCAGGCTCACTGACTCGACTCCTTCCACCCCTTGCAGGCAACAGCACGCTGAGACTTCCCAAAGCTGCACGGACCTTTCCCAAGCCCAGTGCTGACCGCTTCCAGCCGTGGCCCGAAGCTAATACGGATGCACACTGCGCACAGGCACACCGCTCCCCCTGAGCATACGCATGCCGAGGCATGGTGGCATCCAGCTACACTACTCTCCCCCAGAGAGGGCGTGGCTGTATTGCAGCCAGCCGAGAAGAGAGGCGGAGCCAGGTGCTTAGGCGCCATTTTCGGAACGCGTCCGAGAATCAGGGGAAAGATAACAGCGAGAGCCGCCGTCACCTCTGCAGCCGCGGTACAGATCCAAACCACCGCCACCCCTCGGGCCACACGAGCGGCTTTTCCAGCCAAAGCTACACTTGCTCCCTGGGCCCTCGGAAGCAGCTTTTGAACTGGAGCCACCGCCCGCCTTCTTGATTACGGGAGCCATCGCTCACCTCCCGCTGCGGCTAGCCCCCACCGCCACAGGACAAGCCGACCCTGGTCTGCTTCCGACTGTCCCTCCCCCTTCCTCGGCTCCGCGCCGCTCTGCTCACCGCTGGCGCCGCGGGGAACAAAAGGGAAAGGGACAGGCACCGCATTCTTAAGCTTTTCCCCCGAAGCAAATGGCTACAAAATCACCGCTGCCGCTTGGAAGGGCAGACGGGATTCTACGCCACGGCTATGCACCAGGGCGTCCCCTCGGAACCCATAAAATGCTCACATGATCGCGCCAGCACTAAGCCTTGAGCCCAGCCACCAAAACCAACAACGCCCAGATACCATTTTAACTTTTCCACCCCTGCACCTCTCCAAACCATCCTGCAGAGCCCCGCAGGAACCATCCTCTGCTACCAAAACTCTGTGCTGGTTTGAGGCAAGCCAGAACATCTCTTGCCCCAGAAGGGACAAAAGAATGACACACGCAAACGGATTGGAGAGTGATGGAAAAGTTTAAATGGAAAAGCAATTGGTGAAGCTACAGAAAACTACAAACTACAAAGCATAGTGGAAAAGAACATCCTGAAGCATACAGAACCCCCTCACAGAATTCCCAAAAGCTTCCCAATCTTCCCTTCCTCCCACCTGAGGGTCTACCCAATCCCTCAGGGCTCTTCCTTCCCCCCCCCCTCCCACTGCTAGGCAAGTCTCAGTCTGGCCAGGTCTGAGACTGCCCCCCCCTCCATTCTCCTCCTGGCATTAGGCCTAGTCAGTCCTAAGAGGCCTGAGATACCCCCCCCCCCCCCCCCCGGCATTACCCCATAAGAGGGGACATCTCCCATGGGAGCAGAGAGGGAAGAAAGAGGAAGATAATGACTCTGCAGATGGCCTTATAGGGTGCAGGACTTATGGGTAGAAATACGTCGTTTCCTGTGTCCACCCCTGTGGGTGGACACCCAGGACACCAGAGGTGTATCTCATGTGGCAGTGGCAGGGGGCACCCAGCCTAAACTGCCACAGGGGGTTAGGGGGGTGGGGTGGCAAGGTTGGCTTTCTCCTCCCGCGGTCTGCGGGAAGGGGCAGTTGGCTTCTTTGTCCTCCCGTGTTCTGTGGGGAGGGGCTGGCTCCCTGACCGGAGGATTGGCTCAGCAGGGCCAGGTCCTTTTGGTGGTCGGCCCTTGTGATCAGGGTGGTTTCCCGTAGGTGGGTTTTGGTAGGGGTGCGGTGAAACGATGCTCCCCCCTCGGCTCGGCTCGAGGTGAGCTGACTGCTGCTTCTCTCGGCGACTGCTTTCCATTTAAATTATAATGGTACAGTCGTTGCCTTAACTTCACCGAAGAGGCTAATCGTTTGCTGTCTCTTTCCCTCGGGGAAATCCCAGGTGCTTCGCCCTAATATGGGCTGCGGAGCGGCTACAGTGGGCAGCTGCCTTTCTCTCCCATGGACGGCAGGTGCTACGCAAGATGCGTTTCTGCTGATGGCTGCTTATGGCTACTTAATTAGCTGGCAGCAAAGCTGGACTAGCTGTCTAGGCTTAGTCCTTCCCCTTCTGGGTTACAGCTTACCCTCTCTCTCGGGGCTTCCCTCAGTCCCTTTTGTCTGGGTCTACGATGCCTTTGGCAACGGGATCATCCTTTGTGGATTCCTCAAGGTGAGCCCAATGGCCTGGCTCCCATGTTTGTAGAGGCTTCCAGCATGATTGTGTGTGAGGAGACTTAATAGCGGATGCATCGCAAGTCACATAACAAGTGAAAGCAAAAGGAGAGAGCGACGTGGCAACAAATAGAGCAATACTTATAGACACTCGAGGCTGGAATTAGCCAATGGGCACACTTGCCAACAACCTCCTTCCACCTATAGAAAAGGTGAAGCTAGAGTTATGCCCTTAGATGGACAGAGCGTAGGCATGCCATTGAGATGGGTGCCTGCAGTTGTTTATTCCCTTAGGAGACAGGCTGGCGACTGAGCCTTTTGTTCCTCCTCTCCTGAAAGGAGGGTGGAAGGGGCGACTTCCCAGAACATGTTGGGACAAGTCAGCTGGTATCTCGGGGCATAATTCTGGGCATGTGATGCCTTCACTACAACCCACTTGGTCATAACTTCATAGAAGGCTATTAGATTAAATAGACAAGATTTCTCCTTGGTAAATTCATGTTGGCTACTTCTGATAACCTTTTCTTCCATGTGGTTAGAGATGACCTCCAGGATGAACTGCTCCATCATCTTTCCAGGGATGGAGCTGATGCTGATTGATGTGTAGTTGTCTGGGTCCTCCTTGGCTTTTTTGAAGACTGGAGTGACATTTGCTTTCTTCCAGTCATCAGGCACCCCTCCTGTTCTCCATGACTTTTCAAAGATGATGGAGAGAGACTCAGCAACAGTATCAGTGAGATCTCTGAGCACTTGTGGATGCATCCCATCAGGGCTCATGGATTTATGTTTCTTGAGATGGCATAAGACATCTCTAATCCTGTCCTGACTGAGCAGCGGAATGTCTGCATCTCTCCAGTTCTGCTCTCTTGCTTCTAGAGACTGAGGTTCCTGAGGGCTGGTCTTAGTAGTGAAGACTGAGGCAAAGAAGGCATTCTGCAACTTTGCCATCTCTGCATCATCAGTTACGGTATCTCCCATCTCATTCAGCAGTTGGCTCACCTTTTGCCTGCTCTTCCTTTTATCATTGATATATTTGAAAAAAGTCTTCTTGTTCTCCTTCACCCCTCTGGTGAGATTGAGGTCCAGGAGGCCCTTGGCTTTCCTTGTTGCATCTCTACATTCTCTGGCTACATCTCTATAATCCTCCCAATTGTCTAGTCCTTTTTTCCACATATTGTAAACCTCCTGTTTGGTTTTGGGTTTTACTAAGAGTCCCTTGCTTATCCATGCAGGTCTTCTGCTTGCCTTCCTTGATTTTTTTTTCAAGGGAATACATTTCTCTTGAGCTTGGAAGAGCTAATGTTTGAAAATCAACCAGCTGTCTTGGGCCCCCCTTCCTCACAGAGCACTGATCCACTGGATATTTCTAAGTAGAGTCTTGAAGAGGCGAAATTTGGCCATTTTAAAGTCCAAAGTTGAAATTTTACTTATCACCGTGCTTCTTTGTCTATTTATATTAAACTCTAAGACGTTGTGGTCACTGAAACCAAGATTACAACCTTGACATCTACAACTAGACCTTCTTTGTTTGTTAATATCAGGTCCAGCATTGCACTTCTTGTTGGTTCTTCAACTACTTGCAAGAGAAAGTCATCATCAATGCACTGCAGGAACCTTTTGGCCTGTTTGTGCTTGGCTGTGTGACCTTTCCAACTAATATCCGAGTGGTTGAAGTCACCCACAAACACCAGGGCACTTGATCTTAAGGCTACTTCCAGCTGCCTGTAGAAGACCTCATCAGTAGCTTCTTCCTGGTTTGGTGGTCTGTAATAAACACCCACAACCGTACCATCCATGTTTGTACATCCGTTCACTCTTATCTATAAGCTTTCAACACTTTTATCATCTTCCCCTGGGTTGCACTGAACACATTCCAGTTGCTTATTCAGATAGAGAGCAACTCCACCACATCATATTGTCAGCCTGTCCTTCCTGAAATGAACATAGCTGTCCATAACCACATTCCAGTCATGGAAGCTGCCCCACCATGTCTCTGTAATTGCAACAATATCATAACCCTGCACTGCACCCAGATTTCCAGCTCGTCCTGCTTATTCCACATGCTTCTTGTGTTGGTACACAGACACTTCAGAGACTTAGCAGAGGAGTATCTGTTACCATTGTGGGTGTTGTGTAATCCACTATCCCTTGCAGACCCTGAGATAGTACCCTGCCTCACAATTGTCCCAGGAATATCCTTGGTGAGGCCCATTTTGACTTCTTCCCCTTTCAAAATTAGTTTAAAGACCTATCAATCAACCCTGTCAGTTCTTGTTCCAGGATTCTTTTTCCTCTCAGAGATAAGGATTTTTTCCTATAGTCAGCAGGCCTGGAGTCTTACAGAGTAGCCTGTGATCAAAGAACCCAAAAATCTGCCGTTGACAGCAGTCCCACAGCCAGGCGTTAATCTGCTGGATTTTCCTGTTTAGTCCATCATTAGGCATAGCTACTTGTGCTCTTGACCTCTTAACCATTTTCCCAGGACTCTGAAGTCCTTCTTCATTGATCTCAAACTTCTTTTTGAAATTTCATCATTGCCTACTTGGAAAACCAACAATGGGTAGTAGTCCGTTGGGCAGATCAGGGTGGGAAGTATTCTTACTATGTCCTTGACCCTGGCCCCACGTAGACAACAGACTTCCCTAAAGTGTGGATCAGGTCTGCATATAGGACCCTGAATGCCATTCAGAAGCGAGTCCCCAATGACAAACACCTGTCGTTTTTTCTTGACTGCAGATATTTTGACAGTAGGTTTGCTCGCCCCCTAGCCTCGCTGAACAACATAAACTGGATAAGATTTCATAGGTGCTGCTAGATGGTTCCACTTGCTGAACATTGGTTTTGGTGGAAACAGGTTCACTAAGAACACCATATTTATTATACGAGGACACCTGAGGAGCTTCAGTGGCTTGTGGGGTGCACTTGGGAGGAATCTGTTTCCATTGCTCTCCATCTTCTGAGTCATTCTGTTTGGGAAGCTGGTAAGAGTGTAGGGAGTGTTTAGTATCCTGACTACTGCATGGTTGGTGGGACTGTTTGAAGGATGGCAGAGTCTGATTCCACTAGTCCAGCTTCCTCTCACACTCCCTAATAGTCTGCAGCCTTTCAACTTCCTCCTTTAGCTCAGCCGCTAGATAGAGAATGTCACCCACTTGCTCACAGTGAATACAGGCATAGTCCCTGAAGTCTGCCATGGAAAGTGAGAGATTCTGGCACTCTTTACATCCAGGAGTTTGGATACCTGCATGTTTACATGGGACCTCTGTCTGGGTTGACAGAGATCTTTAGGAAACAATTTTACGATGAGTTGCAACCATCTCTGATTCTGCCCACGTGTCCTACTGACAACAAACCCATGTGAATCAGCACCTCCCTCTGGTGAAAACACCTGTCACGCCTGCCTCTCAGGAGAGAGAAGCTGGCTCAGAGGAGGGATTGTGCCATGCCACTCAGCGCTGCTCCCACACTGCTCCTGCCTTGGTGTGCAGGGAAGGGCTTAGATTGCAGATCTGCCTTGTCTCGACTTGCTGGGGTTTTTAAATCAGCCGCTGGAGCAGAGACTCTGCCCACGCTGCACCTGCCTCTCGGGAGAGAGAAGCTGGCTCAGAGGAGGGCTCGTGCCGTGCTGCTCGGTGCTGCTCCTGTGCTGCTTCTGCCTTGGTTAGCAGGGAAGGGCTGAGATCGTAGACACTCAGCCTCCTGAGCTGGAAGATAGGGATGAGGGTACTATGACAACTGGCAGAAGTACTCACTAAGCCACTTTCCATTGTTTACCAGCAGTCCTGCCTAACTGGAGAGGTTACAACTGACTGATGATTGGCAAATGTGATGCCCACCTACAAGAAGGGCCAGAAGAAGAGTTTGGGGAACTATAGAACTCTCAGTCTGACCTCACTGTCAGGGAAGGTCATGGAACAGATCATGTTGAGTTTCATTATGCAGCATGTGCAGGGCAGCCAGGTGATCAGGCATACCCAGCATGGCACATGAAGAGCAGGTCCTGTTTGAGCAACCTTCTATGACAAGTTGACCCACTTAGTGAATAACAGAAAGGCTGTGCCTTTTTGTGTATCTGGACTTCAGTAAAGCGTTTGATGCTGAGACCCACACCATCCTCCCACAGAAAATTTCTTGGATGGGTGTACTCTTCGCTGGGCAAAAGATGGCTGGATGGTCTGGCCCAGGGAGTGGTAGTGAATGGAGTCACATCCAGTTGGTGGATCATCATAACTGGTGTTCCCCAGGGCAGTGTGCTCATGTGTTGAAGAAAAATGACATCATCCTTGCCTGTATCGGGAGTAGTGTGACCTGCAAGACTAGGGAAGTGATTGTGCCCCTGTATTAAATTTGATGAGGCCACACCTCAAATACTCTGTTCAGTTTTGAGGCCTTCACTACAAGAAGGACATGAGGTGCTGGAATAGGGCCAGAAAGGGTAACAAAGCTGGTGAAGGGTCTAGAAAACAGGTTTTATGAGGAGTGTCTGAGAGAACTGGGGATGTTTAATCTGGAGAAAAGGAGACTGAGGGGAAACTTTATAGCTCTCTACAACTACCTCAAAGGAGGATGTAGTGAGGTGGTTGTTGGTCTCTTCTCCCAAGTAACAAGTGATAGAATGAGAGGAAATAGCCTGAAATTGTGGTGGTGGGCATTTAAATTAGATATTAGAAGAAAATTCTTCACTGACAGGGTTCTGAAAAACTGGAATAATCTCTCCAGGAAGTTGGTGGAATCCCCATTCATGGAGGTGTTTAAAAGGGGCACAAATGTGGTGCTAAGGGACATGGTTTCAACACCAGACTTGGTAGAGTTAGATAATGGTTTGACTTGATGATTTTAAAGGTCTTTTCCAACCAAAATTATTGTCTTATTTGATGATCCATATTTTCCTATTCTGATCTCATATTTGAAACAGCATCTGCCACCTAAGTTAAGCAGGGTGTGTGACTGCTAGCCTTGGTGATACCAAAGCACTATTAAAATACTAATATAGACCATTGTGAAGACAGTATGTGACTTCCCACAAGGCACAGACAGCAATTTCACCTAGTTATTACTTCGCAAAGTAGGTAACATCTGGTTAAGATGCTAGATATCTATTTATAAAAGCATTTAATCTTGATTTAAGACTTCAAGTAAAAGTGAATCCATCATGCTGTACGATAAAATGTCCCAGTGGTTTATAACTTTCAGTGTTAAAAAAAATGAACCAATTTGTAGTTTGAATTTATCTTCTACCATGAACCCTTGAAATCCTAGATTAAAAAGCTGACTGTCAGTTATCTTCTCTTGTAGATTTCTTTTTTCAGATTGATCAAATAAAACTACAACCTTTAAGACTGAGAAAAGGAATTTCCTTGGTCTCGGCAAAAAGCTTTTTTCCCTCCTACACATCAAGTCAAGCTTGCAATTCCTCTGGATTTCATCTCCTTTGTTAAAGTATTTTTACATGTAGGGTAGATGGTTGGATACAGTGTATCAGTGATCACACTAGTAATATTTGGAAAGGTTACACAGGATAACATTACCTCTGTGTCCTAACTTTAGTGAGACTGTTAGCTCCCGTTGATTTACATCTCATGGGGACTTGTAGTCTTCAGATACAGTCATGCTTGGAGCTGATATTGTGGAGTTTTATTCCTTCGAACTTATTCAAGAGTTACTGATTGCTGGGAGACCATTTACTTAGGCCTCTAAATGTGACCTAAATCCTTTGCTTTTGCATGCTTGTCATGAAGGTAAGAGTAATATTTGTTCAACTTAATACGGAAGCTTATTAAAGATAATTAAAAATAATTATTTGGATGTGAAGCATGGTTAAAGAATCTGGCTTCAGGAAATCTGGGCTCTATGTCAGGCTTTTATGGTAAACTTCCTATGTAAATATTTACAATTAGAGGGACTTAATTTTCTCCTGATTTAACCCCACTATGTAAAATGAAGTAACAAATTTTCCACACCATTTTTATAGTCTAGGCAACCAGTAAGCTAAAAACCCCACAACCCGCAAGTCTGAATAACAGGAACAAAATAAAAGACTAAAGGAGAATCATGGAAGAAGAAAGCGCACAAACAGGTCAAGAAGCTTAGTAGAAGTATAGACTTTGAGAAGGGTCTCCTGGGCCACATAGTTCAGATTTTTCTATTCCATATATTATGACCTAAATTTTCAGTTATTAAGCTCCATTTTACAATCCATTAGGCTTCCCCATATTTAAAATCCCACTTCTGACAATGTTAAATTTCTGACTTCAGTGTCCTCTTTACCCTTTTGACAATTAATTCCCTTTAGCCTAAAATACTCTTTTGAGTCTATGTTTACACAAGCTGTTTCCACATACAAAGAGATGAAGTGTTATATTACCAGTTCCCTGGCTTAAACCACAACACATTTCAAAGATAACCACGTATATATGTATATATATAGGCATAGAATCATTTAGGTGGAAAAGGAGGTTGAACAGATGCAGGCATTGGTCTCATCTACCAAATAACTAGCAATAAGATGAAATGTCTCAAGTTGCACTAGGGGAGGTTGAGATTGGATATTAGGAAAAATTTCTTTGCTTAGAAAATGGTCAGGTAGATGGAATGATATAATCAAACACTGTAACAGTCTGTCCAGGGAAGTCATAGAGCCACCAACCCTGGAGGTATTAAAAAAACTTGTAGACATGGCATTTTGGGACATCATTTATTGAGTGTGGTGGTAGTGGTCTTGATGAGCTTGAAGGCATTTTCCAAGAAAACAAATTCTATGATTATATAATTCTATGATTCTTTAAGATCACCAGGCCCAACTCTAAACCAAACACTGTCAAGTCCACCACTAAACCATGTCCCTAAGCACCATATCTACATGTCTTTTAAACATGAGTCCAGGGGTGGTGACTCTACCACTTCCCTGGACAGCCTTTTACAGTGTTTGATTTTATCATTGCATCTACCATGTTCAGCAAGTGCTTGGATGGATAATCTTCAGATTGGAAAACAACACAACAATGGTTAGCCTTGTCAGGGCTGTGTTTTCATATGCATATAATAATCAAACTCAAAACACTGTGTGCTATAGAACAGCATTATGGATCAGGACCATATAATAAGGGCAGTCCTACAGATATAGGGCCTTGGAGATGGGCTGATGAGGTCAGCTAAGTGCTGGTGTGGCAAACACTGCATTTTAGCTACACAACAAAAGCTGACATCTCTATCCCAGCTAGATAGAGTGCATAGTGATTAGGATTCAAAGGAGATCAATTCCTTCTCTCTGGAGATAACCCCAGATTAATTTGCTCTCCTTCTCCCACTAGTCCTTTTTTAATTTTTTTTTCCCTCAAAACAATCTCCTTTTTAAAATTTATTTTTTAATTATTATTTTCCTTCCAGTTGCCTTCTAGATATTCAATGAAACAATTAAACACTATTCATGCATTATTGTAAATTCATAGACAGGGTACTGAATTGCCTCAGGAGCAGTATTGAAATGTGATGAGTATTAAATGTAGAGAAACTGCAAACAGCTTAAAAAATCTGCACTTCGTGTGTGTGTGATTTGTAATATTTGCAAAGAAAGAAAAGAAAAATGTCTCTTGCAGGCTTTTCTTTGGAGGATTTTGGAGTCCAGACAAGATTTATTGCTCAACTTTATTTTCCTCTTCAAATAAACGTCAGTTGATAATGGGAGGGAGCAAGGAAACATGATGCAAGAGTAGGAGGGTGTTCCCTTTTTCTCCCCCCAATACCACTTATTCCACTCACAAGTCAGGAACACACAAAGTGGGACCACTAACAGTGCCAACTAAAAACAGCAAAGAAAATATAGTCTACTGCCTTTTCCTGCTCTGCATATAGGGGATTTCAATGATTGGTAATTTTGACTGCAAGCACTTAAAACTCCTCTAGCTTCTGATATAAAAAGCAAGCAGGCAAATATGTTGCATGCACTCCCAGATCAATACCTAAAAGTCCGTTGAAGTATTTGTCTACATGCTGTTAACTGATTCATCCCAGCAAGCCTTTGGCTGATTATGCTCATTGACCTCTGAAGAGCAGCACGTAAAAGCAACCATCTGTGGTATTTCAGTAATAAGAACTCCAAGGGAGAGAGTATTATTTTAGTGAAATATTCATTTTTTGTGGACTTCAATGATAGAAATGGGGTCGATGTCACTGTCACGGAAGACAGGGATGAAAACCCATGTTCACACTGTTTCTGTTGAGGTGACTGCCACTGAGAGGCTCAGAGGGCTGTAGAGCTACCATCCACAAGCCAAATCCCATGACCCTCACTCTGCTCCAGAGCTTCATCACACATCTGACTCTTTCCCTTCAGAGAGTTCTGGTTCTGCCTCATTATTATGTGAATAGTATCTGAGTCAGAAAACATGCTGGAATATTAAACCCCTCCTACATGTCATCCCTGCGGGGATTTCCTTTGTTAGATTTACCTAACTATATAATGCTTGCCTAGGTTTACTCTGTCGTAGTTAAAAATGCAAATAATCATCAGCGTGTGGACTCTCATATGCTTAAAACACCAAGACAGGCAGGAAACAGATTAATTAACATGCAGTTCATAAATGTGACATTGATGAATTACAGCATAGCTATTGATTAATCACACATCAATTACAGTATTCTAAGCACTATAGCTACAGATCAGTTCAGACCTATTTGTGAATTGATACTCAGTGTAAGAAATTAAATCACAAACTCCAAATGGTATAAAAGCGTAGGCTAAGGTTTAACTCCCAGCTGATGCACAAGTAATGTGGTTGATTACACTAATGGAAAACTAACTAGATATACCTGCAATGTACTGATATGAGAACAAACTTCTGCTAATTGAAGAATACCTCACAATTTATCCTGTTCTGAGCACTTTTATAGACACCTCATTAAAAAGAAAGTATGACCCCAACCTGGGTGTAATAGATCTGCTGTAAGGTAAGCATGCCATTTATTGAGCCACATTACTGTAGAAGTTGATTTGGTAAGGTTTGTTTCTGAAAGACTATAGTATAGTTAGACATAAAAATAAAAGGGGATTAATTTATTCACATAATTCTGGTAGCTTCAGTGGAGTATTGAACAGAATATATTTTGACATATTTGGCCATAATTCAGGAAAGAAGAAACCAGACTGGTGACTAAGGTACAGATGTCACTGGAAAGTAATTAATTTGGAAACAGCTGTTGAGTACTTTTCACAGATAAATTAGAGTTTGAGTGTTTTGTTCCTCTTCCACTCATAGTTGTCAGAGACAGAGATGAGAAACAAAACAAAAGAAAAATAAAATACAGTAAGTTAGGCACAACTTTGGTAAGTTTTTCAACATTTTCACTTAAAAAAAAAATACTTCTTCCTGACACGACAGATGGTTATTTATTTATTTATTTTAAAGCAGGTCACAGTATTTTTGTTGAAACAAGTTTGGGCAGAATCCTTTCTGTAATACTGACACAACTTACAAAATCGTAATATCATAGAATCATAGAATTGTCAGGGTTGGAAGGGACCTCAAGTATCATCTAGCTCCAACCCCCATGTCACGGGCAGGGACACTTCACACTAGATCAGGTTGCTCAGAGTCACATCCAGCCTGGCCTTAAAACCCTCCAACAGCTGGGGCCTTTACCACTT
>NW_026539165.1:0-67080 GCF_027791375.1 Indicator indicator
TTGTGGAAGTCATCCTGGCTGTTGTCAGCAGTCCCCACATCCTCTTGCTGCAAACAAGGCACAAGGTGCAGTGATGACACTTTTTGATGTCTCTGACCCAAACCATCCCCAGGGCTAAGCTGTCCTGGCAAAACTAATGAGCTGATGAACTGCAGCAGAAGGAGCTCCTTCCCTTGACTTTGCTGCTGGAGAAAGAGTGATGTGGGAAGGTGTCAAGGAGCAGCAGGACAATAAGCCTATGGTTGGAGTGCTAGTAGCAGCATAAATAAAAATGCGACTTGTTGGATTCTTGTGCAGTAATGATACATCTTGTTTCTATTGACTTTCTTTAAACCTCTAAAATACATTGTAGATTGATCTACGAATCTGCAAAAAGCACCTGTTATTTTTAAAGTCTAAAGCAATTTTCTAGCAGCTCCTTGTGGTTGGCTCTGAACAGACACATGTTCTCTTGTCCTATTTGAGGCTGGCATGCTGCCACGGTGGGAGGAAGTTTAGTAATACTTGAGCTTGGATCGATCCAAGCCCATTATCTGTGCTGCCTAGGACTTAGTGGTGAAGGGGAAGAAAATACTCTGCCCAAACGCATCAAAGCCCTGCGATAAGGACGCACAATTAAGCTCTATTTATAGAGGGACAGATGTCTTGCCAAAATCCTGCTGCTGTCATTTGGTTATGCAGTTTTTTAACATTAAGCAGTGTTTGGGTCTGAAGGATTATGTGCTACCTTCAGGATTAGGCGTGTCCTCTTCAGGTACAGAGCACAGTGGTGCCACTCCTAGGTGGGCTTTGCCCTTCCTTCAAGTGGGGACATGGTATTTTAGATGGCAAGAATGACATGGCTGAGAAGTCTTTAATGTGCTTATGGAGATGGTGACCAAGGTAAGGTCTGACCAGTAATCTCTTGTCTTGTTCTTGCATCTTCATAGATGCACAGGGACTTTGGAGGTCTCCAGAGCAGAATGGCCGCCAATACCACATCAGAGCAGTATGGCTGTTCAGCTGAGTGTCCACAGTTTAAGCATGGACATGCCCCATCTTCTGGGTTGCCCGATCCTCAACTGTGCCACCCTCACAGCAAAGATTTTTCTTACTGTTTGCCCTAAACCTCCCAAGCAGCAACACGTGGCCACCACCATGCTGCATCTCATGCATTTTCCTCCTTTGTCAGATACTATCAAGGATATTTGAGTCACTACCAGCCGTGTAAACTCAGTCCAAGTTAACACAGGTCTCGCAGTATATGCGAATGTACATCTTCAATGAGCAAATGGATTTTGAGGGGGTGGGGTGGGGTGAAATTGGTTACCAGTTCCAGGTTCAGTTGCTGGCATGAAGCTCTCATATAGTAGAGTTGCTCTTCATTTCTTTCCATACATTGCTCTGTCACAATAGTCAAGAAACTGGGAATGGGAGGAGAACAAAGGCTTTGTTCATCCTAGCTTTCAGTGTTGCTGTTAAAGGTGCTATGCTGGTTTTCCCTGAGTTATGGCTCTAGGAAACAATGGCCTGATGTTACATTACAGCCACAGTTTTTCATAGCACATTTGGAAAACCATCACATTTGGACCTCAGAGGTCTCAAGTTCAGCAGAGACTCTGCACTGAGCAGCAGACTGAGATTTGTATGGCTGCTCAGGGCTTTACCCAGTCTGCTTCTGAAAGTCCCTGTGTACAGAAAGAACATAGGCTGTTTGGGCAACTCTTCCAGCAGTAGTAGGCTCTCAAGGAGGGAAAAGTTTCTCTTTCATCCAGTGGGAACCTTCTGTTTCGGCTACTGCCCACTGACACTTACCTTCTCGGTTTTCTTAACAGCTTCCCTGTCCATCTCTGTGTCCTCTGATGAAAATGCTCACGTTAATCACTGTATGTCTTTTCCTGGGGCTCCCAAAACTCGAAGTGATATCTTGATGTGGTCTGAGTGCCATGTGAGCTGCAGGCTGTGCTGCTGTGCATCCCCAGCATGCTGCTGGCCCCTTTGCTGCCAGGGCAAGCAATGGGCTTGTGTGAGGCTTGCTGCCTGCCAGGACCCATCCTGGCATGGAGTGGGATATTGCTGATCCCAAGTGCTTTTTTACTTTTTTTGGTGGTGTTGCATGGTTGTTTTGGTTGGTTTGGAGTTGTTGGGTTTTTTGGTTGGTTGTTTTGATGTGGTTTGTGGGTGTTTGATTTTATCATTGTTTTTGTTTTGTTTGTTTTTTTCCCCTTTCTCCAAGTTTCAGTGGATTGTGGTTGCAGGAGGGAAGAAGTTGTCTAAGGCACCAAGATCTGACATTTTTGGTTTTTTTGTAACATGTCCTCATGATCAAGTGCAGGATAGTTACATGATGGCTTCTGGCTGCATGCCATTTCCAAGCCTGGGAGAGAAAAGGTTTCTCCTCCCTAGGATGTTCATAATGTGTTCATCTGTGTGGCTCCTGCAGAGCACTCTGAGCATCCCTTGCTCTCTGCTGGGTTTTAGTCTGTCTCCAGGATGCTGTTTAGCTTCACTCTGATGAGCGGGCAAGACAGGAAGCAAATGCTTTTGTTGTAAAACCACATTCGGACTTTCAGGGGTTGATGACACTTCCCCAAGCTATCTGTCTAGTGGATGCCCTTTCCTCCAGTTGTTTATATTCACAAGAGTGTTACTTAGCTGCTTAGGTGGGTGATAGATATCAAGAAAGATGTCATGTCAGGAGGAGGCTTTAAGGCAACGCTACCTGCTGTCTTGCGTGATGGGTAGTGGATGAGACCTCAGCCTGCCAAAGAGTGTGGGTGTGGGAGAGAGACTGTCTGTCGGTTCTGCCACGGGACTCGTGCTCAGGAGAGAGGCAGCAGTGGTGCTCGGGGTGACTTTTTACATGCTGAGCTGCAGCATGACCAAGATGATTGTTCAGTAAATGAAGGCTCTGAGTCAAGAAGTGTTTTTTTCCAATTCAAAGGAATAACCATCACCAAGAGGGAATATAATCTGTTTAATTTCAGATGGTATCATGGCTGCTCTGTGTCTTATGGGTTATAAAGAATCATGGTGGTGGTTGCCGAGTTCTCTGTGTAGTAGAGCTGGGGACCATGGGGCCACAAATATGCGTTGTGTTTGCCTTTGATGATAGCCATGAGAAACCATTGTCATCCCAGAGGTGGACGTGGCTGTGTGAAGCAGGAACCCACTGCATCAGATGGAGAGTGGAGAAGTGCAGACCTGCTTCTTCACAGTTCCTTTAATGTCCATGGGGTGTGGGTGCTGGTGGAGACCTGCTGGAGAAGATTTGCAGCTGTAATGGGCATGGGAAAGATTCCATATCTGGATGGAAAGAGGAGTGAGAGTTTCAGCTCCACACACCTGGATCCCTTCCCTGGCCATGGTGCTCAGTGCTAGCAAGGCTGTTCATAGAGAAGGTAGACTGCAGCGCTGATGACATCCCTTAGCAATGTCTGCTGTATTATTTTTCCCTGTAGGATGACTCTTTTTAACCTCTGAATAGCTTTAGGAAGCCTCTACTGAGGCACCATGTCTCCAGGGCAATTTACAGCACACAGCAGCCTCTCTGCATTCGTTGCAACCCCTAACGAGGATGGTTCAGGGATGTCCTTCAATAAAATCACATATTACCAGCTCTTTTTTCTTCCTCTTGCCCTAAATTGCTGCACTTTACATTGAATAGGAGGGGCATGCACATGGGGGCCAGCACGATTTATGGACCAGAGATTTATATGCTGCTGTGACACTGTATTTTTTCCCCACAGTGACACTTTATTGCCACAAATCCTCAAACAGGCAAGGTTATGCGAGTGACAGCAGGCAAAGCTGTAAAGGACAGAAACAAATGGCAGCAGGGAAGGTACCTGGAGGAGAGGGGGAGGTTGGGTACCAGGCAGAAATAAAACAAGACAGGAGGTGGGACGCACGTCAGAAATCAGCTTGCCTTGCTCTGGGGTGCGTGGGTGAAGCCTGGGAAGTGGTGTTGCCATCTTCAGTACCTAGAGGCATGGTGGAGTCAGGGGAGTGGCTGGTCTGGATGCTGAAAATCCTTAATTTTGTGGGGCTGTTTGGTTTGTTTGTTTGTTTTCCTACTGGTACAAGGTTACTAGGCGCTTCTGCAGGTTTCTTTTTGCTGGAGGAATTACAGAATCATGGAATGGTAGCTTTTGAAGAGATTATATAGTCCACCCCACCTGCTAATGCAGGTTCACCTAGAGCAGGTTGCAGAGGATCATTTCCAGGTGAGTTTTGAATGTCTTTACAGAAGAAGGCTCCACAGCCACTCCAGGCAGCCTGTTCCAGGGTTCTGATACCCTCAAAGTAAAGAAGCTTTTCCTCACATTGAGAGGTAACCTCATGTGTTCTACTTTGTGCCTGTTACACCTTGTCCTATTGCTGGGCACCACTGAAAAGAATCAGAATCATAGAACTGTTTCAGTTGGAAAAGGCCTCTAAGACCATCAAGTCCAACTGTCAACCTAACACCTCCCTGGCCATTAAACCATCTCCTCAAGTGCCATGTCTACACATTTTTTGAACACCTCCAGGGATGGTGTGACTCCACCACCTCTCTCAGCAGCCTGTTACAATGCCTGTGTCCTTTTTGTAGTGAAGAGTCCAATAGAGTCTGGCCCCATCTTCTTGATACCCACCCCTTCAATGCTTATAAGCATGGATAAGATCCCCAACTTTTTGCAGGTTTTTAGTTGCTGAAGTTTTTCCCATGTGTACTTGGTAGTGTCAGCAGGGAGAAGCATCGTTACAAAGTAAGACTTTGTTTTCTTTCTAAGTGACCTTAGTCCCTAGCAATGTTCAGACCATGGTAGGAGTGCTTGAGGAGGCAGTGGTGTCCCTGAGCTTGCCTCTGTACTAACAATCAGTAAAATGCTGAAGTGATGTGTACCATACAGAGCAGACAGATCCATCTCTCCAGTGTGAGAAGCAGCAGACTCTCAGCTTTGGTTGGATGAGGTCTTGTTGTCCCCCCAACCTTGGCACCAGCAGTACTGGAGTCAGAGCTGTTCTAGACAAATCCCAGGAGCACTGTGATTCCCATGAGAAAGTTCCTTGCAACCTTGTTTTTTCAGTTTGTTTTTCAGCACTCTGACTATGCACTGGTGGTTCAATCACACCACTCCTGGCTTCGTTTGGACATCAGGCTTGGATCTGGAGGCTGAAGGCTAGTGGCATCAATTTTTCTGCCTCTTTGGTAGAGGGAGGTGCTGGGGAAGTGGGCCACATTCAGAGGGTTAGTGAGAAGTGTTCTGCCTTGAAAATGGTTCCTCTGTTTCCTTGCTTTATTGTTGTGGGAAGAGGAAATGTCCCAGGCTTGCTCTTTGGTGGGACAGGATGAGCACTTACATCCATCTGTATTAATACATTCAATATACATTGTGGTATGAGGGGATCAAGCACCGGTCTTTGGCTGGAGGGGCATCCGCATTGCTGCTGAGCATCTGCAGCAGCCCCGCTGTGAGATGCTTTGGCTTTGGTTGAGTGACTCCGTCTGTGCCCGCTCACCCAAGTTAGATCAGCTTAACTTCAAATGAATGTGAAAACTGGAAAGCTTGACATCAGCAGAGGTATTAAGGCTGCCTTTGAGCTGGAGATGCTACTCAAAGCTGCTGGGGAGCTGTCATTCTATTGTTGTTGTCACAAAACTCTAGCAGAGAAGCTGAGAGCCACAGAGGCTCTGGAGCTACTTCTAAAATGGTATTTAACTAGCAGAAATATGCTACAACCATGGGGCTTGCTACACCAGCCCTAGGGAGAGCCACCGCTGCTATATGCTTCCCTCCCAGGCAGGGGGTTCAAGCTGCGTTTGCACCACAATGGGTCTTTGCATAAGGCAATTTAACATGTCTGTTCCTATGCTTGTAAAAGGTAATTTCCCCTGAATCCCAATGCCATAAGCCAGGTATTTAATCTTGCTTGAAAAGAGCATGTCTAACACATGCAGGGCATCACAAACAATAGTAAGCAATCAATAGGCTAAATCCTGAGGTCTCTTACCCAGACTTTGCTGGAGTAAAGGTTGACAAAGTGCTGAGTAGTTACTTGAGACTTCAGCCCTGCACTGAGGGCAGAAGACGTGATTGACTGATTTATTGATGATGCATTTTGTTACGAATCTAGACTGTCTACTAGTCACAAATGCTCATTTGAGCATAAATCCTGATCTGCTGTGAGCAGATAGCTTCTCTTACAGCAGAGCTAGGCAAAAAGATTTCAGATGAATGGCTTATTTGGTGAAAAATAGTTTTGGATCAACGAGACTAGCTTGTGTTTTTGTGTTGTGCTTGGCAAAAAGCCTCAGCAGAAGAAAGTGAAAGCCTACTTGTGAAAAGGATCAAGTGCTGGGTTTTGACATGATGTTTAGATTTCCTTTCAAAATGGTTTTAGATTTTCTTCCCAAATCAAAAAGCCAGCCGAGTTTCAGAAGATCCCTCTGAAACCCTTTTTCCTCACCCTCTGTGCCTGGCTTCTGCAGCGAAGCAGCAGAACGTGGCACTTTTTAAATCTGGTGCTGACTTGCTGTGGACCCATACTTCATTTATTTTTAGTTCATCCAGAGATGTGAAGGCTCAGGCACTGGCAGGCATGCCTTTGGTGCTGCTAAGCTGGGGGCTGGGACATGCAGGATTGTAGAGGAGCAGCTCCTGTCCCGCTGGGTTTGCTCCCGCGCAGTGCAACTGGGTTTATCCTGCCTCGACGGATGTGTGGGAGGCTTGAGTGGGGTAGCAGCCAGCAATGCTTCTTCCCCTGTGCAATGTTAGGCAAAGCATCAGCTGTTTCTGCAGCAAGAGAGTGTACCAAGCCCTTCAAAGGTGTCGTGGGGTGAGGGTGTGCCTTCACCCTAAAGCCTTAGCAGCTGGAACATGGCTTGCTTGCTCATTTCTTGAGTAACCAGCCTTTTAATGATCCATTAAACTAAGCAGTTTCTTGCTAATTCGGGAATAAGCCCTTGCTACTCTATCACCTCCATGGCTTCCTTTTTTTTTCCTTTTTTTTTCCTTTTTTTTTCCTTTTTTTTTCCTTTATTTTTCCTTTATTTTTCCTTTATTTTTCCTTTATTTTTCCTTTTTTTTTCCTTTTTTTTTCCTTTTTTTTTCCTTTTTTTTTCCTTTTTTTTCCTTTTTTTCCTTTTTTTTCCTTTTTTTCCTTTTTTTCCTTTTTTTTCCTTTTTTTTCCTTTTTTTCCTTTTTTTTCCTTTTTTTTTCTTTTTTTTTCCTTTTTTTTTTTCCTTTTTTTTCCTTTTTTTTCCTTTTTTTTTCCTTTTTTTTCCTTTTTTTTTTTCCTTTTTTTCCTTTTTTTTCCTTTTTTTCCTTTTTTCCTTTTTTTTCCTTTTTTTTCCTTTTTTTTCCTTTTTTTTCCTTTTTTTCCTTTTTTTTTCCTTTTTTCCTTTTTTTTTCCTTTTTTTTCCCTTTTTCCCTTTTTTCCCTTTTTCCCTTTTTTTTCCCTTTTTCCCTTTTTTTTCCCTTTTTCCCTTTTTTTCCCTTTTTCCCTTTTTTTTCCCTTTTTCCCTTTTTTTCCCTCCTTTTCTTCCTTTTCTTCCTTTTCTTCCTTTTCTTCCTTTTCTTCCTTTTCTTCCTTTTCTTCCTTTTCTTCCTTTTCTTCCTTTTCTTCCTTTTCTTCCTTTTCTTCCTTTTCTTCCTTTTCTTCCTTTTCTTCCTTTTCTTCCTTTTCTTCCTTTTCTTCCTTTTCTTCCTTTTCTTCCTTTTCTTCCTTTTTTCTTTTTTTCTTTTTTTCCTCTTTCCCCCCTCCCTCTCTCTTTCCCCCCTCCCTCTCTCTTTCCCCCCTCCCTCTCTCTTTCCCCCCTCCCTCTCTCTTTCCCCCCTCCCTCTCTCTTTCCCCCCTCCCTCTCTCTTTCCCCCCTCCCTCTCTCTTTCCCCCCTCCCTCTCTCTTTCCCCCCTCCCTCTCTCTTTCCCCCCTCCCTCTCTCTTTCCCCCCTCCCTCTCTCTTTCCCCCCTCCCTCTCTCTTTCCCCCCTCCCTCTCTCTTTCCCCCCTCCCTCTCTCTTTCCCCCCTCCCTCTCTCTTTCCCCCCTCCCTCTCTCTTTCCCCCCTCCCTCTCTCTTTCCCCCCTCCCTCTCTCTTTCCCCCCTCCCTCTCTCTTTCCCCCCTCCCTCTCTCTTTCCCCCCTCCCTCTCTCTTTCCCCCCTCCCTCTCTCTTTCCCCCCTCCCTCTCTCTTTCCCCCCTCCCTCTCTCTTTCCCCCCTCCCTCTCTCTTTCCCCCCTCCCTCTCTCTTTCCCCCCTCCCTCTCTCTTTCCCCCCTCCCTCCCTCTCTCCCCCCTCCCTCCCTCTCTCCCCCCTCCCTCTCTCTTCCCCCCCCTCCCTCTCTCTTTTCCCCCCCCCTCCCTCTCTCTTTTTTTCCACTCTCTCTTTTTTTTTTCCCTGTAGCATTGATTTTTGCTTTGTTTGGAGCCTGGCTTCTGCTGGCTACCTCTACTGCTGCTCCCAAAGCCTGTGCTTACTGTGGCAGTACATGAATATGCCATGATAGGTGCCGTCGGAAATGGCTCAGACTCATGCATGTGTATGTGCCTCTCTAAGTATTTCCTGTTAATTAATGGACACTGGAGTCTGCCATCTGTAATGAGCACTCACTGGCAGGTGATAAATTGCTTGTATGACAAGATGGCAGTGAAAGCTGGGCAAGCTGTGTCTGTCAGCACTGAGTTTGGGAGCAAGGGGTGAACGTCAGTCAATAACTGGATGGGAAAAGGGATGCTGGAAAGCCCAGCACCTGTTTGCAAGATCCCTGAGGTACCGTGCCTGCTCATGCTGGAGGAGCTCTTGCCATAACTTCCAGCAAAAGAATGGGAAAGCTGCACTAGACCCCATGATTGCCTGCCCAAATTCAGTCCCATTGCTTCATTTTGATGTGGAAAGAGGAGGCAGTGGATTGCACTGTCATGGCCCCACTTACTCCACAGGGATGCTCACAGGAGCTTGGATGGATACACTCAGAGCAACCATTCCTGACCCACTCTGGGTTTTGCTGCCTTCCCATGCCCCAGAGAAGAAACTCTGTGCTGGGGCTTAGGATTGGTGCTCCAGCAGTGACACATCTTCCAGCAAACCCTGCTTGACAGCTGGAGCACCCCACAGTGGTGCCATCACCATCTCTGGCATGCTTTGTCTGCTGGCATTGTTATGCAAATGTGGCATGAATTTTGGCTGGGCATCTCTCTGTAAGATCAGTGATTTTTTTTTTTTTTTTTTTTTTTAACCTTACTAGGCAGCATTCATGGCAGCAATTCAGTCTATACCACCGGCAGCTGGGTCTCAAATGACCAGCAAGTGTTTGAGGTACACCATGTTTCAGACCAATAGAAGGCTAGTGCTTGTGGATGTGCCTAAGTGCAGGGCTAAGTGTGGTGAATCCAAGTTGCTGGTGTTCATAGCCTGTTCAGTCATAGTCATGTACTGAGCCCAAAGTCTGAGTCCCATGCAGGAAACCTATCCTAGGGCAGTAGGTCCAGCAGTGAAAGCTACACTCTCTAGGTGAGCAGACACAAGACTGAGACTTAATTCTCGATGCATCCCCGAGGAGATTAATCCCTGCTGCAGCCCTCTGGAGCCCACTATGCAAGCTGTGCATCGTAGATCAATCTCCATTTTGACTGCTATGCTGAAGCTGAGGTTCAGCCACCTGTGGTGCTCATTTCAACTCCTGCAGTTGGGGCAGGAATCACACTTGGAAGTACAGCATGGGTGCTGGCCCTCCTGCAGGATCATCCCTGCCCTGGCACTGTAACTCTGGCCATGTTGCAGTGGGACCAGTCTGCATTTACAGGGAAACTGGATTATCTGGTTCCCTGAGTGGGGAAAATAATAATAAAAAAAAATGCCTTCCACTAGATCATGAGCCATTACCTCGAGGGGCCCTTCATCAGCTGATGAATTCTACTTAATAAAATAAATACTGAGAGAAAATGTAATTGGATTTCATTTATTACCCAGTTCCGCCTAGCAGCCCCAGATTATACAAAAGCAATTAGAGAAAGCTCTCCATTAATAGCTATCTTCAAGCCGCCCAATGGGCTCATTCCATCAAACCTTCTGGCTCATGTAATTTCCTTTCTTGGAGCTTGCTCCTGGCTGGAGGAAGATGTGGGGTGCACAGCACCATTGCCAGCAGCCTGTAAACAAAAGCAGCCCTGTCTCTAATGCTTGCACAGCATCATCTTCCCAAGCACGTAGCTCTGCCAAAGGGTCTCCTGGTTTGAGGCAAGAAGCCAGAGCACCTGGGCAGTTTGGCTGCTTACTAGGGCTTGGTTGTGCCTTCCCTGGGCTGGGAACATCCTTCCTCTGTTTGGCCAAGTCTCCACAAGGGGCAGCGGGTGTAATGCTGTCCTCCTCAGCAACCTGCTGCTTCTCTGGTCCTGATCTTTCCCCTAATGCCAGCAGGTCACACAACAGCTTTTGTCTCCGCCAGTTTGCGGGGATGCAGCAGAATACTTCCACTTTCTTTGTTTTTTTGCTGGGAGCTCAAGAAGGGCCTGGGACAGCTTGCTAAGGTTGAGTGGAGAGCATGTCATAGAATCACAGAGTATCAGGTTGGAAGGAACTTCAAGGATCATCTGGTCCAGTTCACAGTTAGACAAGACGGCCCAGCACCCTTCCAGCTCAATCTTAAAAGTGTCCAATGCTGGGGACTTCACCACTGCCCTGATGAGATTATGCCAGTGGCTGATTGTTCTCCTTGTGAAAAAGTCTCCTCTGTGTCCAATCAAAAACTATCATCCTGTCAGCCTCACCTCTGTGCTGGAAAGATCATGGAACAGACCCTCGCAGACAGATGCCATGCAAAAGGCACATGGAGGACAGGAGGTGACTCAAGACAGCCAGCATAGCTTTACTAGGGGCAAATCCTGCCTGACCAACCTAGCGGCTTTCTAGGATAAAGTGACTGTGGCAGTAGATAAGGGACAACCTATGGATGTGATCTATCTGGACTTCTGCAAGGCCTTTGACACAGTCCCCCACAACACCCTGCTCCCCAAGTTGGAGAGATATGGATTTGATGGGTGGACAAGGAATTGACGGGATGGTCTCATCCAGAGGGTGATGCTCAATGGCTTGAAGTCCAGGCGGAGAGCAGTGCCAAGGGGTCTGTACTGGGACCTGGCTGTTCAATATTTTTATCCATGATTTACACAGTGGTATCGAGTGCACCATCAGCAAGGTTGCAGATGACACCAAGCTGAGTGGTGCTGTCAATATGCCAGAGGGATGAGATGTCATCCAGAGGGACCTGGACAAGATGGAAAGGTGGGCTCAGGTGAACCTCATGAGGTTCAACAGGGTTCTGCACCTCGGCTAGAACAATCCTCACTATCAATACAGACTGGAGGATGAGGTGATAGAAAGCAGCCCTGTGGAAAAGGATTTGTGGGTGCTGATGAATGAGAAGCTGGACATGAGCAGACAGTGAGAGCTTGCAGCCCAGAAAGCAAACCACATCCTGGGCTGCATCAAAAGATGTGTGGCCAGCAGATCCAGAGAGGTGATTCTGCCACTTTGCTCTGGTGAGACCTCACCTGGAGTACTGTGTCCAGGTCTGGAGCCCTCAATATAGGAAGGACATGGACCTGATGGAGAGGGTCCAGAGGAGGGCCATGAAAATGATCAGGGAGTTGAGCACCTCTGCTACAAAAACACGCTGAGGGATCTGGGCTTGTTCAGCCTGAAGAAGAGGAAGCTCCAGGGAGACCTAATAGCAGTCATCCAGTACCTGGAGGGGACCTACAAGAAGGATGGGGAGAGACTGTTTACAAAGGCCTGTAGTGATAGGAAAAGGACAATGTCTTTAAACTAGAGAAGAGTACTTAGATTAGATGTTAGGAACAGGTTCTTTACCATAAGGTGGTGGCACACTGGAACAGGTTACCCAGGGAGGCGGATGGGGCCCTGTTCCTGAGGATATTCAAAGTGAGGCTCAACAGGGCTCTGGGCAACCTGATCTGTTTGAGGATGTCCCTGCCTACTGTAGAGGGGGTTGGACTAGATGACCTTTGGAGGTCCCTTCCAACCGAGACCATTCTGTGATCAAAATCTCCTCAGGAGTAACTTGTACCCGCTATCCCTTGTCTTTTGCATATGATTTCTTGTAAAAAGGAATTCTCCATTTTCTTTGTAGCTTGTAGGTCTCTCTTAAGCCACCTGAAGAAGCCAGGTTAATATGCACCAATGTTTTAACCTTGTATCTTTATGCCTGATCCCTGTTTTCAATAGCAGATGAGGAAAGACTGTTATGGTGGAGTTGGCTTGTCAGCGGAAAGATGCTGCTGGATCCTGGTGCATGGTCAGAGATGAATGGGTCAGTAGGAAGGGATGTATAGTGTCTGTGTGCAGCAGGGAGAGGGTAGAGACTCTGCTCTACTCTTCCAGCCTCTGCACATGCAGCCCTGGGGGCAGGTTGTCCAGCCATGCTGCCTGCTTTATGCTCTGCCTCATTTTTGATGTGGCCTCTAAGGACAACAACAGCAGGCCTGGGGCTGGATGGAGAGAAAGGATTTTGAATGTTGGTCCCCTTGCAGTTTATATGGGGAGAAAAGGCATTGGTGCCCAGGGAGGCTTTGGACTCCTGCCTGAGTGTGGCATCGACTTCTTGTTCCGGTCTCACCCTAAGGAGAAGCCAGTGACTTTTCTCATCTCAGACAACCAACTGTTCCCACTGATGGTTTGATGGAGCCTGAGTGGTTCAGCAGGGATACAGCAGTCTCCCTTGCATGAGGGAACCTGCACTCGTGTCCTAGTTTGGGGCCAGACAGATCCTCTCTTGCCCTGAGAGGGACAAAAGAATGGCACTCACACGAATGGATTGAAGACTGATGGAAAGCTTAAATGGAAAAGCAATTGGTGAAACT
This sequence comes from Indicator indicator, assembly GCF_027791375.1. Lineage (NCBI taxonomy): Eukaryota > Metazoa > Chordata > Aves > Piciformes > Indicatoridae > Indicator > Indicator indicator. Next base: position 12,840 of record NW_026539165.1, read on the forward strand.
ACAAAACTACAAGCGCGGTGGCAAAGATATCCCAAAGCATACAGAATCCCTTTTAAAACACCTGAAGACTTCCCACTTTTCCCTTCTCCCCACCTGAGGGTCTACCCAAAGACACCCAGGGCTCTTTCTTTCCCCTACCCACTGCTAGGCTAGTCTCAGGCTGGCCAGGTCTGAGACTGCCCCCCCCTCCCTTCTCCTCTTGGCATTAGACCTAGACAGGCCTAAGGGGCCTTGAGATACTCCCCCACTGTTACCCAACAGGAAGCATCTCCCACAGGAGCAGAGAGGGAAGAAGGAGGAAGAGAATAACTCTGCAGATGGATTTATAGGGTGCAGGATTTATGGGTAGAAATACGCCGTGTCCTGTGTCCACCTTATTGGGTTGGACACCTGGGACAGCGGAGGGGTAGTTTATGTAGCAGCAACAGGAGGCACCCAGCCTAAACTGCCACAACTCAGCTCCAGCATCTTTTGATCTCCCCAGGTGCAAGCAGGCTTGCTCCCTTGCTTCCTCCTGCAGTCACCTTTTCTGGCTCACTTTTCGTCCCCTCCCTTTCATGCCTCATCGTCCATGGCACAGGATGTGGGCAAAGGGGAACTATATGGCTGGAAAGGAGCTGATATCCAAATTCAGATAAAAACAGCATAAAGTGTAATGCAACTAGAAAGGCATAGACAGATGGAGGGGGTGGCAAGAATACCTGTTTCTTTGTTACATGGCTGTTGTCTGTGGCCTTGTGTCTGTGCTGCTTGCTGGCAAGGGAGGGATTGCCAGTGAGCATAGATGTGCAGGGAGGGATTTTTTTTGCAGTAGTCAGGGCTGGTCCACAAGTGGGTGATGGAACGGTACATGAGTGGGTGATGCAACAGAAGACCCAAAATAGAAAGAATGTTCTCCTTGATGCACACCTTGGAAATGCCTTTCAAATGCAAGCTGTCTGTTCACCCTTGGTGCTCTGGAGGAAGATGTAAAGGAGTGTTTGAGAGCATGAGAGGGGGTGTGGTTGATGGTGATATAACTGCAGAGGCAGTGGACTGGTCAGGATGGAAGGTGACAATGCTGAAACTGTAGGTCTGAGAAGAGGTCTGATATGTGGAAGAAGATGGAGACCTTTCTAGAGTGGGATGAAGGATGTGGCAAGATCGATCCAGGAGTTTGTCTTTGTCCAGGAGGAAGGGGAGGGTCTGGGGAGTAACTTTGGCCTCAGCTCTGAGGTGACAGGACAAGCTCTCGAAAGAAGTAAACCCATCCTCAGAGAAGACCTCAACACTGTTTTGTTTTATTTCTGCTTGGTTTTTTTCAAGCCAGCCATACACAATGACCACGTGAAACCTTCATTTTTATCTCATTGTTTATTTTTCACAGGGGGCCTTCATCTGTACCCCCTTAACATACATGCTGTTAAAGCAGCCTTATTAGGATGCTGCCCTTCACCAAGGAACTCTGCTCTTGAAAAAGAGCATTAAAGATTCAACAAATAGCTGAGAATTGGGATTGATCTTAACCTCCCATAAATGGGAGTACCTTCCCCCATTAATCAGCCTTGGTTTTCACTTACAGGATGATGGCCTCAGTGCTACACTTCTTCAGGACTAAAAGCACGTTAAATATTTATCACAGCTGAGTATTCACTTCCCCCTCTATTGCCAGCTAAGATCCACTGCTTAAGCCTGTGTTGGCTTGACAGGTTGTGTAGTGAGGTGGCATGCCATTAGGAAACCTCTTGTGCCAATGTGCTTCACTCATCTGCTGTGCTAAGCACGAAGAGATGGTGGCATCTCTCATCTTAAAGCACGATCAGCATAGGACTGTATTATAAAGTCTCTCTACTAACAATTTCACTGGTAAATTAAACATGCTTGGCTTTGCTCTTTAGCTGAGGCTAGAGCATACACACCCCTTCATGTCTCCTTTAAATTCCAAAATAGGATTATTGCATTCCGACTGGTATATGGGAGCAGCCCCAGGTGTGTGCTGAGGCTTTGTCCTATGCCAGGAACAGTGTTAGTAGATCAACATGTGCCTGTTTGTTTTGCAGCAGTGCCTGGATCTGTTTCCCAGCTTATGGCCATGTGCATGACTCCTGTGTGATCCTCCTGTGCTGAAAGGATGCCAGCAGTGCTCTGCATTTCCTTGGCATGCTGGGAGAGAGATCTTACTGCTTTGCAAGTCTTGAAAGGACAGCAGGTGTTTAGTGATCCAATTGGTCTAAACACGTGCAAGTGTTTGTCGTTGATAGTTGTCAGGTGTGCCATAGCACTTCGGAGAGCAGCTATTCTATGAATGTCTCTGAAGCTGCCTTTACTTTTGCTCTCTGGTCCTGTGCCAGCATTTCTCAAAAGAGGGTTCTGACTTCAGGAGTTGGTGATAAACTTCAAAGGTTGGAAAAGGAATGGGCTGCTCCACACTGGTGCCCTGAGGTGTTGCTGCAAGCAAATGCTAAGCTCTCCAGAGCCATGACATCCCTGCCCTGTTTCGCTGCTCAGAAAATGCTCCCCGAGATGCTGGAGGCAGTTTTCTGTACCATACCCATGGTATGTGGCCAACTCCAGATGAGATTGAGCTGTTGTTGCTGGATTCATGCTTTTTTTTTTTTTTTCCCCTAATACATTAACTTTTTGGCATTGTCATGATGCATCTCCCTGCTTTGCCACTCCCCCCAAACTGCCTCCAGTTTGAATTACTGATGTGCACAGCCTTGTTACAGCCATTTACACATAGAGGCTCACAATGTGTTTCATTATCCTTGTATCAAACTTGTTTTGCTGCTGTCACGCACCAGCAAAGTTAAACATGTCTGATCAAAGGCATGTAAACACAGCTTCAAAACAAATGCCCTCCAGTCCTGCCAAAAGCACAGAGCTGCCTCCCAGCAAACCATGTCTCGTATTCCCCCGCCTGCACCTCCTGCTCCTTCTGTAAGTGGGTGTGTGATTCCAGAGAGCCTCCTGGGCTGCCGTTTGCAGTAGGGAAGTGCTGCCCACTGGCTGAGTGAATCTCGGTGAGGTTCTGTGCTGAACGAGGCAGTTGGGAAAGAGTCAAGGGGAGCCTCGGCTGCAGGGTGGGAGGGAAAAACTTGCTGCATCTTTGCACGTGTGAAACGGCAAACCCCTACGGTCTGCACTTTGCAATGTGCTGCAACTTCAGTGGGTCAAGGGAAAGTATGATATGAGTTGGCTGGAAATAAAGGTGCTGAGTGTGCTTTCTCCAGGTCTCCTGTGACGCTCCAGCTGGTGTACTATCCTGATGCAGAAGCTGCAGAACCCACAGCCATGATCCCAGAGCTGCTGCTTCCTGAAATTCCAGGGCATTGCTCTAGCTTTGGGGCTCAGGTGGAAGCAAAGGCAGCCAGCCATAAGTGGAATGAGAGGGACTGGAGATGGTCCCAGACCATGAGATGCTGCTTCTCCACCTAGTTTTGAATCTTCAATGGGCAGAGAAGGATAGAATGAGACTTTCAGCCCTGGCTCATGGGCTGTGCTGTCATGTGGTCTTCCATGGTACTGCTAAAAGGTAGGGGATGCTCTATAGTTGCTAACAAGTCAAGTTTTCATCTCATTCCCATCTCTGGGAAGAATATATGTGCATCTTGAATGGGAATGGAAATCCTCCAAATGCAGCCTCCAAAGGCAGGTGTTTTCAGAAAACACTAGCTCCTTTCAAATCTGCCAAAAACCTATTCACAACTTGGCTATGGGCATGACCAGTGAATAGCTTGGGAATTCATGAGCTTGTGAGCTGACCTGGACTCTGCAAATGAGTCGCCCAAGGTCTTTGCCAAATGCCTTTGAATAATGGACATGTCAGAACCAGATGGGGTTGCAAATGACAAGTTATTAGCGCCTGCTGCCTGTGCCAAGCAGTGCTCTGTGTGTGCAAGAACACGGCACGAGCAGCACTTCTGCGTGCAGGGCTTGTACTGGGAGAGGGCAGGCGGAGAGGCTGGTGGCTGCAGTCAAGATGATCCGATGGGTCTCCTGCAAAGCTAAAGGGAGATACAAGTGGGGTTGTTCCCCTGGTGTTGCTACTGGATAGTACTGAACACGCTGTGAAATGCCCTGTGGGCAATGGGAACATGGTCAGAGGTTAATGACAGTCTTAGCCTTCATAAATCATCTCTAATGAGACCTGGGAAAATGTTGGGCTGGAGCCTCTGATGGACAGCTGCACTGAGTTGTCTTTCCTTTACTTTGGGCTTTTTTACCATTTGTTTTTAGGGCTGTCTGGGTGAAATCTTTGTGATGCTGAAGATACTGGAGGCTTTCCCACTACTCTGGGTGGTGAGGGGTCCCCGGCTCTGCCTGGTCCCAGTTCTTGGCAAGTACTGGCTGACGTCTTGCAGACTAAATTCTGACACACACACACGCACACACACCCCATCTCACCTCTTTGGCTTTTTTTGTTGATGAGGTATCTTCAGGATGCCAGAAATCATAGGCTGTAGGGTATTGCCTGGGTCCCAGTGTGGAAGAGCAGCACTGCTTGCTGATGTTGGGATTGGCATTGCTCTGGGTAAAGCCTGAGTCACAAAGCCTGGATGAACCAGCAAAGCCTGTGAGCAGCATCTTGCTCTGCCATCAGACAACCAAAGGGCTGAAGGGACCTTATCTCAAGAAGTTTTCTTAGTCCTTCTTACCAGCATGAAGACCACATTATATGGATGCTATCTCAAACATGTGACCTAGGAGAAGCCTCTCTGGGGAGCAGAACCATAAGTAAGATCTTTGCAAGGTGGGAAGAAGCACCAGGAAGGAAGATTTTGGGGTCCACACCAAAGGCTATCTCTGGGGCTGGCAGTGGTGGACTGCTCTAGACAGTGTGTGGTCCCTGCAAAAGCTGCCAGGCAGCGCCTGGGACACTGGGAGGAGTGAAGCAGGGTATAGTGAATATTCACTCCAGCATATTATTTATAAAGTACTGTCACAGCCCTGGAAGTGTTTGGACTCTCAAAAAAGGCTCTAGGAATGTACTAATTAAAGCACACAATGGGAATGTAAATTGGGAAAGCTCCCCAGGGGCAAGGAACCCTGGGGGAAGCTAATTTGCCTGTCCCCACTCCTCCCCTGCAAGCTGGCTGAGACACTGGAGCAATTAAGAAGGAATTTGAGTGTTAAATATAATCTGGAATTGTGTTTTTGGCTTTTTTTGTAATTGGTTTATTTTTCTCTTGGGTAACTGTGTTTCCAATTCTGTAATTGGGACTTTAACCCTCTGCTCTGCTACAGCAAGGACTGGGCTTTTTTCGGGTATTTTTTGGTACTTGTTCGGTGTTGAATCCAGATTCAGGTGATGCTGCTAGTGCCAAGGTGATGCATCACCTCCTTGGAAGTGATAAAGCTGGATGGAGTGGTCCTATAGATGGCATTGTGTGATCTTTGCAGCCCAGGACAAGTTTGGGAGATCTGCAGAAGGTCACTTCTTAGACTGCTATGGCTCCAGACTGGTGCAATGAAGACATTATAGCACCAAGGCAAGGCTAACAAGAGACTACCCCATGAGAGACAGTTCCTGACTGCAGAATAAACTATCAGTCAGAAACATCTTCTGAAACCCTTCCTAAGAGTATGGCTTTTTAGGTTGGTCTTTTTCCTGTTCGTTTTTCTACTGCGTGGTCTGGCTTGATCTTCTGTGCTGTTTTAACTCCTCTGGCCCTGCTCAGGAAATACATGTGGTTGGTATCATTTCAACTGTGGCCAGCAGGGTGAGGCTGTAATATCTTTGTCTTTTTCTGTAAACTTCTCTTAGATGTTCCAGAGCAAGAAAACAAATGAGGAAACACTTTCACAGATGCAAAGTGAAGAGATGCTGAGCTACTGTGGTCAGTGAAAGGTGACCACATGATGATGCTTGGTGGTTTTATCACGTTAGATAAAACAGGTCACAGCAGGTCAGTTGTGTCCCTCTTACTGGGTTTGCAGCTAAGCAAAGCATTTGTGTTCTTGGGTTTGGCATTTTTTGCTTTCCATCGTTTTGAGATGACCCCTTAATGTGCTTTTTTTTTTTTTTTGGAAGGTGTCCTCGAAGCTTGTAGAAGGGCTTTGAGAAGAGAAGCTGGGTTTCATGTTAAAGCTTGGTTGTTGGATCTTTTTAAGACAGTGCTCCCAGTGTCAGGAACTAACGTGTTACAGGGTCCTCTTGCCTTCCTTACTTGGAATATTTTTTAATCTTTTTTTTTTTTTCAATTAACATTAGCTTCCTAAGATTCTCAGCCATTTCTAGCTCTTGTTGGTAAGGGTTAGAGGGTACTATAGGCTGAGACAGAAAAATATGACAGGTGTACTCCTGTGATACTAGTATCCTCAGAGCAGAAGGATTTTGTATAGCTGTGGGGGCTGACTTGCTCTGGATAAACTACTGCTTTGTCATACAAGAGCTACCCTGGACATAGCCCTGAAAAACCTGAATGGAGCCCAGCCTGTTGAACAGCACTGGTCTCATCCACCCAGCCCATTGCAATGAGTGGTTTCTGGAGCCACCAGACCAGGGTCCATCCCCTGAATCAGGGCATGATACCCTTTGGCCTCCCTGCTGTTGTTTCTTTGCCACATACCTGCAGCTTCTCATCTCATCTTCCCATCCAGATCCAGTACCTGCCTGACTGCAGTGAAAAGTCACATCAAGCGTGGGAGTTTGGGGAGAGCCCCTTCCCAGCTGGGGCTGGACAAAAGGGTCACCCAGTGGGACTAACACTGTGGTCCTCATCTCCCAGGATGGGATGTCCCTTACTGGGGTGAAATGAGCTCTGGGGTTTCAGCAGTGTCGGGAGATTGGCACCAGGATTCAGAGCTCTTCCAGCAGTTTCCCTCTGAGCCTGCCCATATTTATTGCCATTTGTTCTGGTTTATTTCTCCAAAAATAAAATTGGTTGAAGTAGCACAAAAGCTTGGGAGAGAACCTAGGAATACAAAGATTTAGAGATTGTACTGCGTTCTCCTCCTCCTCCTCCTCACCCCAATCTCTGAAAAATACATGGTGTAGAGCTTTTAGACTCCATCTGTTGCCTACAGTAGGTAGTCTAGGGAGGCAAAATTGGGTAGTCTAGGGAAGCAAAATTGGGTAAAACTAGTATTTTCCCTAGACTGGAGGTCAGGAGGGCAGAGCTGGGAACACCTTCACCCCTCCTGGTCTTCACACCTCTGGAGCCAGGACTGGGAAACTGATGTGGAGCCAAGAGCATGGCCCACACCTCCCTAATCACTGTCCAGCCTCTTTTCCTCTTCTGCCTGCAGCACCAGGCACCAGGGACAGTTGTCTGGGGACTAGGCTGGGACCTGCCAGCACTTGGGGTTGCATCCAGGTTCCAACATGGCATTTTAATGTGTGACCTCCAGCCAGCCTGCCCCAGGGTGTTCAATTCCATCTGGATTTGGCGTGGATCATTCTCCTTTCCTCCCTCCCTCAAGCATCTGAAGTTAGTTTCCTCTAGATGTCATGGGGTCAGGAGTACTTGGGTGCTGACAGATCAGCATGTGCTTTCTTGGATCAGGGCCTTGCATTCCTCCTGTCCTTAAGTATGTGGGCTCCCTCCTGGGCTGCAGTGGTGAGGTTGGGAATGAGACCCGAGTGGTGCGGCAAGCCCTCTTGCCTGCAGTCACCACCATAGCCCTAATGGTGGCAGAGAAACTTGCCTCAATGGAGGGACAAATCAGAACTGAAGAGTAACTGCTATGTGCTGGACTGGGTCAGGGTGACGGTGGCTATCAGGGCTTGGTCCTGACCTGAGCCAGGTTATTTAATGTGCTGGTCTGTGAGGCGGCAGCTTCCTGCTGGGAAACAGCACTTGGCTTTGCTTGTCCTGTCTTTGGGCAAGGAAAAAGGCTTCCTGGAGGCAGGGGGTCTGCGATCTCGGCCGGGGGCCAAGGTAAGTCACCTTCTCAGCAGGGTTGTTTGCACAGCTGCGGGTGGCCATGCCCGCTCTAAGAACTCCACATTCTTCTGCTGAATATCCGGGACAGGCATGCCCTTGCTCTCAGTGAGCTTTCATTTCCGTGCTTGGGAAGCTTCACTGAGCATCCAAGCATCGGGACTGACCCTCTATCCCACTGGTCCTGTTTGCCCCGCTGATGGCAGCATGATTCAATCACTGCCACTGGGCCTTGCAAGACCACCAGTATTCGGTGCCTGCTGGAGAGCAGCCCTGTGTGCTTTTGCAATTGCTTCCATCCTACTTACACGCTCTGCATAGTTCCCTGAAGGCTGGGCTCGTGCAGCAGGGTGCCCCCCACCACCTCCAAACCCTGACAGCCTTCCAGTGCAGTCTCCGCCATCACCCAGAGAGATGTTTTCTTTCTCACCAGTCCTCCTGCTAACCAGCAAGACCTTCACTGCATGTGGATTTTATGGCAGTGTCTCTGAGTCACTGACAACCTGCTGACATCCCTGGGTTGTGGTTTTTTTTCATTTGGTTGGCTGCCTCCCTCACCCCAAAACCCCAGCACTGAGCCCAGCTCCCTGCTGGCAGTTTCTGTGAGACATTCATGGCTTCTCTCTGTTTTCTCCTGCTTTGCAGAGAGCTTTAATGCTGCCCTGTTTGTCCTGAGACTCAGGGAAGTGGCAAGTGCTGTGCAGAAAGCACGCTGGGGCAGCTGCCTGTGCTGACGCTGGGATTTGCTACAAGCAGTTTATTTTCCCAAGGAAGTTAGTTTCCAAGATAGCATCTGTTTTTTATGAGGTCTGATCAAATAAGGTGGTATGACCAGGGTGGGAAGGTGGTTTAAGAGGTGGTTTTGTGTTTGTGCATGGTTTTTTTTACAGTTTTATAAATAGTGGAGTGACAAGTTGCTTGCTTCTTCCAGCACTGCATCTCTTGTGACTATGGTTTTGCTGAAATTATTACTGCATCCGGGAAGCATTTCTGAAACAAACAAACCAAAAAACAGGGCAGTATATAGATACTCCTACCTTGCAATGTACATAGTAGCATTAGGTGCTGTCGTTTTCAACACCAGTGCAGAATTATTCTTTAGATGCCTTATCCATAGCACAAGAGGCAGGCAGCCACAGAGGTTGTAGGTGAAAACAAGATAACTTTTGCATGCAACTTTCTGCCCCATTGAAACTCTTCAGCAAATAGTAAGAGAGATAAAAGGCTTGGGCTCAGTTTGCAAATAATTTGTCTGAAATAGAAAAGGTTAAAGGTTTGATGGTGCTTTTGTAGGCAGAGCTGGAAAGAGAAGCTACCTGTCAGTTTCCAAATGAATCTGGGCTTTCATCAATGCTCAGTGAGTCCTGTGTGGGAAAAGGAGCAGACAGAGCCTTGCTATGGAGTTGCTTCTTTTTTGTTTCTTTTAAAACTTCAGTTGAAATAAATGGAAAGAGAAATGAAGATGCAGCTCTTGGGTGATAGCTTTTGGAGGAATATTTAAAATCGGTGAGGAAAGGAGGAAAGGCTGAAAAAAATGTAGTGATAGAAGATGGGACTCTGCTGTCTGCAGCCCTTTCGTTAAAGGGTAATTAATAAGTGATGTGCTAATGGTATGTGGGGACCTGGTTACTTGTGGCTTCCCATCTGGGTAGGTTTGAATGTACTTATATAGCCATCTTGTCTCATTTATATTTTAATGCCAGCATCTCACCTCTTCCTTTTCCCTTTCTTCCGCTGTGTGAATCCCTCACTCCTAAGCACCAGACCAGGCAGGTACCATCCCATGGCATAGGGTTTTCTCTTCCATGGGAAGCCTGGTCAATAGAGGGCAGCCAGGGAGACCACTAACATGCTCATCTTTTCCAGGTCCCACTAGTGCTTCAGCTAATGATGCAACTCAGGGATAAAACCATCCCAGTGAAACCTGCCCTCCTGTTGGTTCTCAGAGCAGCTTTTGTGCTGCCTTTACAGAGGCACATATCACAGAATCACAGAAACATTCAGGTTGGAAAAGACCCTCAGGATCACCAAGTCTAACTGATAACCCTACTCTACAAGGTCCACCCCTAAACCATATCGCCAAGCACCACATCCAAACGCCCTTTAAACATATCCAGGGTTGGTGATCAACCACCTCCCTGGGCAGCACATTCCAATGCCTGACCACTCTTTCTGTGATTTTTTTTTTCCCTAATGTCCAATCTGAACCCACCCAGTCGCAGCTTGAGACCATTTCCTCTAGTTCTGTCACTAATTACCTGTGAGAAGAGACCAGCACCAGCTTCTCCACCATGTCCTTTCAGGTAGTTGCAGACAGTGATGAAGTCTCCCTTCAGCCTCCTTTTCTCAAAACTAAACATCCACTCCAGATACAAGCAGTAAGTCCTTTCTCCCGTGGTGACCCCTACAGAGCCCACCCTTTTAACAAAGATAACACCGTACTGCAGCTGCCCCTCAGCACGTCCCTGGCTCTGGGATTTGTTTTTCATTTCCTCTTGCTCTCCTCTCTCTCCCCCTGTGAGACATAAGGGTTTGGCAGACGATCCTCTTGCCCCGTTTGCTTTCCTGCAGAGAATCGTTTCTTCAGGGTGTTGTGTTAGCAGCAGTGGAGATCCAAGCCGAAACTATTGGATGTTGTCTCAGAGAAGACATGAAAAGTAAATCTGTGTTGTGCAATGTAATCTTCTGCCTCCTTGTCACTCCCCTGGAGACCACCACCACTTTTTCCACCTCCTTCCTTTTTTGCTGTTCTGTGCGTATTACTTTTTCTAGAAAATGTTTAAGCTGTTCCTATAAAATTGTGTAGAAAGGGGAGACAAAATGTCACCCCTGTGAGACTGGCCACATAGCTGGCATTTCCACTACTTTAGAGCAAGTTAGCATCAGCTGGAGCAAGGATTTTCTTTGCAATATCACAAAAGATTTACCTAGATGCAAAAAAAAACCCCAACCCCACCCCAAACAAACCCTACATTCTTGCTAAGAGAGAGTATTACCGTCTGATTTAGCATCTGTACCCAGGCTTTGTTGCTCAGCTAAACCTGCATCCCAGGGTCATTGCAGTCATTTCCAGTTTGGTACCAGCTGTCCTGCAGGCATCTCTCAAACGTTGCCTACCTTATGAAAATATGATGCTGCATTTAGGCACTGGGTTTTATGAAGATCAGAACTGCCAGTCAGGAGCAACTGCTGCCTTGCATGATCAATTTCTTTATTTTCTCTTCTGGAATTTCCCAGGAAGCAGTTCCACGTTAGAGAGGAAGGATTTTGGGAACAAGGAGCTCATGCTCCTGTGTGTGTTTGTGCATTTATAAGGGAAATGGGAGAGGTAAAGCTTTCTGGTAGCTCGATATAGGGCCTAAAAAAATACAGCCTTGAGCTTTGATTGGAAGCTGGGCTGCTGCTTTACCCAGAAAATATTACTTGCTGTTATTTGCACTGCTGCGAGTTATTTGCCTACTGCCTCCTGCTAGAAAATGTTTACATGGCTTAGGAGCACCTTGCCAGGAGTTTTCACCAGCAGCAACCTGCCTGGTGCTGTATTTTCTGGTTGCTGATGAGGCAGCCCACACTGCCTTTGAGGACGAGGATGTCAGGATGAAGGTGATGGGCTCCCTGCAGGGAGGGTTTCATGGAGGGCTGATGATGCTACAGTGGCTCCTGTTTTAGGTTTTTCTAGGGGCATAGTGTTCTTCCTAAAACTTCTGTAGAATCTTTCTCAGTGCAGGCAGAAGGGAAAATACCTCCTCCTTTTCCCCCCCTCTGCTCTGCTTCCACCTTGTCTCATTCAGCTGTGGTCCTGCTCTCAGCAGAGGACAACTCCAGTGCCACAAATTAATAGCACAAGGGTGAGGATTGTCTTTCTGCATCCAATCTGCCAAATTTATGTTAATGTCTGTGTGCAAAGCCTTCTTTCTGTGAGCATTTCCTAAGTCATGCTGCTCCCATGCACATTTCTTACCTTTAGCTGAAGTATTTCTGGAAAACAGATGCAAACTTTTCATGGGAAATTATAGTGAGGTATTTGCTTAGTTCTGGCCATGCATTGTGGAGGAGCCAGTGGTGCCTTGCCATGACCTAGGAGTCTCTGCTCAATCATCTGCCCATATAGAGCTGTGGAACAGATAAGAGATAGCTGCTTTATGTTGCACACTTGTTTTTTTCTCAGCCTCTCATTTGGGATGAGGTGAGCATAAACAGGGATCAGTTTGTTAAGATGTGAGAGTTCATTAAACTTTCTTGACTTTTTCTCTGTGTTTCCACTCCAGACACTGCTGAGCTGGAGGGTGGGTGTGGAGGGGTGAGGCAAGACAGGCAGTGGAAATTGTTATGATTTTACTTTCCAAACACCCTTATCTATTTGCAAAGCCTGCTGAGGGCCTGGAATAACTGTTGCATTTCAGATACTTCTATTTCAAAAAGCCTGTGAAAGGGAAGTTCATTTTTTTTTGGCTATTTTTCACCTTGAACAAAGACTCATTTTGGTAGAAATGTGGAGTCTCCCTCTCTGGAGATATTCAAGATCTGCTTGGATGTGTTCCTGTGTGATCTGGTATAGGTGATCCTGCTCTAGCAGGAGGGTTGCACTGGATAATCTTTTGAGGTTCCTTCCAACCCCTAGTGTTCTGTGATTCTTTGATAACCAAAGGCTCAGATGTCTAAAACTCAATGGAAGTAATGGGACCTATCCCCCAAATCTCCTGTGCAACTTTTGAATCCTCTGACATGTAAACAAGACATCTAGTTTGCATCTGGCTTTCAAGTCTACTGGACAAAACCACAGAAGCTTGAAGGTACAATGAATGGGATGCTCACAGGGAAGAGGAAGAGAGCAGTGCCCTGTTCCTGGGTTAATGCTTTGCTGTCACACAAAAATCGTTGTCAAAAATTGAGGCACCCTCAGGTCAAGAGTGTCAGGACAAAACAGGGCCATGCAGGTTGGTGTCACTGTCACACCAATCCCTTGAAGCCTCTGTAACCCTATTGTTTGGCCTTTGCAAGGAGATTCCAACTTGCAAGAGTCTCTTAGGCTCTCACAAAAGGTTTGGATGCACTGTAACCTTGCACTGGAATATGGTCCCAGTGTAAAAAAGTCACAATTGAAGGGAGATTATTGGCATTCAGAGCTGTGCCACCCCATGGGTGGCAGATCACAGAAGGGGCAGCTGAAGGGAAGACATGTGAGCATCTCTGTGCAGCCACAGAAATCTCATTTGATCCTCAGTGGTGGGAAAGGAAACGGAGCAATAACCCTGGACAGTTTAATAGAGTTTGGGTGAAATACGGTTGTTTTTGTAAGCTGGTCTCTGTGCAGTGAGGGCTCTTTAGCCCGATTGTTGTGCTTGGCTCTGCTCTGGATGTTGGCACCAGCTGCTCTGCAGGTGCACGTGTCTTTCGCAGGAAAGAGCTGGGATTTGGGGATTCGCCTTGGTTGCAGGGGGAGAAAGAGGAAAAAAAGCCAACAATGAGAGATGATGTTTGTGACTTGCAAGTGAGGAAGACACACTGGGGAGGGGGAAGGACACAGTGTGGGGCTTAGTCCTGTCTCAGAGAGCCAGCTGAAGGGCAGGGTCCTCTCCCAGTGGCTCCTTCTTCCTTCTCCAGGACGAAGAAGGACTAGATCCTACAGGCTGTGGTGCCACAGAGCCTGGATGGGGCCAGCCTCAGTGAGCAGAAGTTTGCCCCAGAGTTGTGACAGGGAGCATATTAATGCCCCCCCGCCGCAAATCAAGAAAACTGCAGTGTGGAGTCATTTCCAAAGCCTTCAGAGGTATGTAGAAAGTAGACATTTATGGGAGTGCTTGTCCTCCACCTCCCAGTTGTTTTCACCTCTGTCTTCGCTCCCTGCTTCCTGTCTCATACTACGGCAGTGGGTCAGCCCTGGGGACCAACACCTCAAAGGCACAAAACTCAAGTGTCTCTGAGGAAGTGGTGATGACAAGTGGTGCTATTTCACTCTTCCAGCTGGTGGCAGGACAAGGTTCCCAGGCCAGGTGGTCTCTGTGGCCCTTGGATATGGTTTGTGGAGGGAGTCACTGTGCTGTGAACACCCTTGCGCTTGCAGTTTTGGAGCACAAGAACTGATGGGAGCAGGCTGGGAGCCCCTGCAGCCTCTCAGACAGGGGTTGTTTGGTCCAACAGGCAGAGGAGGGGAAGAGGATGATGTTTCCCTTAGTGAAACCTGAAGTCGAGCCAGAAGCGGCAGACCTCTGCACGCTGGCACAGACCCAAGGCGCCTTTGCTTCCTGCCACCCTTTCAAATTAAGCAAACGATTCATTTTATCTCTTTAATTTTCCAAATGGAAGTGAATTGGCTGCACTGGCAGGTGCCTGATTGACGTTGCAGGAGAGGATGGGGACTGGTGGGAGCTCACCGCTCCATGCCTGCCACCACCCTCACCCCAACAGCGACACAGCCCTGCCCCTTGCTCAGGTCAGAGAGGACACTTAGACCTCCTATGAACCGGAAAAAGATGCCCAGGTTTCTTGCCATGGGTAAAATGATCGCAAAGCCTGAGCTCCTTTGAGGTCCTTTCAGGGTGGTTAAGAGAGCTATGGCACCATCAATGCCCTCTATTAACTCCTGACTTTTGGTATTTTATGAGTGTGGCTTTTCCTCTTGCTTTTATTATGCTTTGCAGAGCCTTTCTCATGCATCTGCTTAGTCCCCTGCCTGCCTCAAGACAACACTATCAATAAATGACATTGCCTTCACTGGGGAAGAGGACTGAGTCCTCCCTTGCAAGGAGACTTTATGGTGGGATGCTCCCACAGGGCACCCACAGAGACAGCCCTGCACCCTGCCCAGAACCACCTTCATGCACCCTTGCTGCAGGGCTGAGCACTCCTCTTGTTGCATGTATCTGCATCCCTAAACCTTCCTGACTCTGCTCGTGGGTGTAGGGCTCTCTGCAGAGCCAGCTGCAACTCTGCCTGCAGTGAAATAAATGCTGGGAGATGGTCAGGGGAAGATTATCCCCACTACGTGGCAGCAATTATCAAATCTATGCACTGCATCGGTGAAACAAACAGCAGCCGGTGGCTTACTGCTGGAGCATGTGGCGTGTAATTAGGTCTAGCTCCCCAGCCTCTGTTAAATCTCAAAGATCCCTTTCTAATCTCTGGCACCACAGCCTCTCTTGTGGCTTTTTCCCCCTGATGCTGTTTTTCTCAGGCCTGTCTTTCCCCTCGACTGCCTTCCCCTGTCTCCAGGTGAGCAGCAGTTGGGTAGAAATCCTCCCCAGTGCTAGAAATTCAAAATCGCAGGATTTTCAGGCACTGTCGGCTGTCCTGGAGCTGAATCCCACTCCACGGTGCTACTGCATGCCCACGGCTTTTTCACCTTCCCTTTGTCTCCCCGCGGGATCCCTGGGAGGGTCTGTGGTACACAGCAGCCCTGGATGAACTTGCTTAGCTCTGAGCCGTCCAACTGAGGAGGGAGAGAAACATGATTATGTCATGGTGGTGATGGCAGCCTGTGTATTAACACCAGCAGCTTAATTGGCCTTTTTACGGGGGAGGAGCCGTCACACCAACTGCACCTGCTTTCAGGAGGGAAAGCGAGCTCCCCTTGGCTGCAAGGTCCCTGGGACCTGTCCTGCAGTTTCTGTGCTTGGCAAACGTGTCACCAGCACCCAGGCTGTTTGTGCTAATGGGGAAAATGAGGCACGACATGCTAATGTGATGCGTTTGATGCTGCTCAGCCTGTGTCCTGGGCCAGCAGGAATCCCAGCAGGGCAGGAATGGGACATGGGACAGGGGACCCCACAGAATACCTGTGCCAGCCCTTCAGAGCAATGAAGTACTACAGGCAGCACCTCTTTCTGCAGCATGCCTCTCTGCCCCAGCAGTCAAGGATCAGATCTGCAAGGGATCCCAGTCATAAAAAAAAAAGGAGTTCTTGCTCTCGTCAGTTCTTGCTCCTCCTGGCTTTTGTGAAAAACCATCAGTGGTTTGGAAGAGGATGGGCAAAATGCAAGCTGTCTGTGAGCTGTGTGGCAGTTGGAGAGATGCAGATAAAAGCTCTGCTGTCTACCACCAAGATAAATTTTATCTCTGGCTAATTCAGGGGTAAAAAGGAAACTTGGCAGCTGGGTTTTGTGTTCCTGCACAGGCAAGATTTTCTGGGAGACGCTGAAGCAGGCTCATTTTTACATGAGTATTAAGGGACATGACAACTTAATTGTGGAGAGTTCTCCAGAGGGGGAGCAGGAATCAATAGGTGTTGAGTAAGGTGCTCGTTTTAAGATAAAGTCTATTTGTTAAATTATAGTAATTTGTCTCCTCGCAGCTTCAAAAGCAGTTAATTGTGAGCAGCCCAGAGTAGTGGCATACTCTGCCTCAGCTTGAAGCCCAAGTGCTGGCCGTGCCCTTTGGATGCCTGGGATGGAGATGGCTGGCGGTGCTGCCAGCTAGCGGTGCTGCTGCTGCAATTTCTGAGCTCCGAGGGAGGCTGAAGGTTACGAATTCAAGCCCTTAAACGTGTCGTGTAATCCCTTTTCTGGCCCAGAGGCGCAGCAGCCTCTTCAGTTACCAGACACGGAGGGCTGCAGGGTATGCATTTCCTAAAGGCCAGCCCATGGCTGCAGAGAGAGTGGCCAAAAATACTCAGCTTGTTTGTGCACCATGGGGGCTTGTCTTACAAGGCAGGACACTAGTTTATTAAACAAACAAACAAAAAAAAAAGCCAACCCAGCCCAGGACCTGAGGCTGAGTTTTGCATGCTGGAGTGAAGGGGAAGCTTCTGCAGGCTCCCTGGGGCCAGCTCTGCCCCAGATGTGTGCACAAATCTCCCTGCTTTTGTCCAGACCCTTCTGGAGCACAACTCTCCCAGAGCTGATGCTGTTAAGCCTTTGCTCTGCAGTGCCTTGGGTTGACATGGTCTGAGCTTAGGGGCATCTTGCAAATAGGAGAAGCTTCAAAGAGATGATGCTGTTCCTGGATGGGTTTGAAGGGAAGAGCTTTGATGCTACATGGTTGGACAGATGATTTGCCCCAATTGGTGCACGCTGCAGAGGTGCTATGTGCTTGCAGTAGCACCTGGCTCCATGACTGTTTAGGCCACTTTGGTAGGGCATAGATCTATCAGGCCACCAGGCACACCTGTGCATGAAGCTGCCAGAGGAAGGTGGGATGACTGGGGATGATGGGGAACATTTGTAGGAACTGTATTCACCAGCCTTGTACAAGCCCTGACACCCCCAGAAATACCCAGATGCATGCTTATTTTTGCAGGAGATAGGAAGGTCTGGACCAGTGTCATGTGTTTTCCAGTTAACTCTTTACTTAGGGCATTGTTTTATTTTTCTGTTTGTTCTCCCTGCCTTTTCTGGCCCTTCTGTTGCTCCCTAGCTGTGCAAGGACAACTTACTGCCACCCAGTGAGACTTTCTGATGCTATGCATCCCATGGACTTTCTTCCAACCTCTCTGGCTTCATCCTGCCTAGCTCCTTACCCCTGTATTCACATGACCATCCTCAGCATTATTGCATGAAAGCAGGAAGAGCCTGGGAAGAACAACATTGAGATAAGGAACTCAAACAAGAGAGGCTGTTTATGGAGCAGGGGGTGGAATAGTCTCCCCATCTGTCATTGGGGATATTGGCTGTGCTGCATTTGGATAGACGAGGCTTGGAGCATCCTCCTCAGATCTTGGGAAGGAGCACACAGAGCTGGTTTAATGCTTTGCTTGGGTCCGTGCTGTGATGTTCCAGTTGTGGTGCAGGAGCAGATGGGCCCTGGATTCTTGTCAATATCCAACCCAGAGCATAAAACACCATGGAAAAAAGGCCAGGGATGATTCTGTCTGCAGCTCAGCCCTTTAGCACTATGCACAGTGAGGGCTTTTGAGCCACAGGGCACAGGCAAGAAGCATCCATGCAGGGAGACCTTGCAGAAGGAATAGATTGTATTTCACCTGGAAGGTGGGCAGGGACATGAGAGACCCATGCAGCCACACCAGCATCCCTTCCTCAGCACCCTAGAGATGTCAGGGAAGCTCTCCAAGGAGGGCAGTACACAGGAAGAATGGCAGAAGAGTTGCCCAAACCTGCTCTTGGTCGATTGGGAGTGAGGATCACCACTTGGCATGGAGCTCAAGGCAGTTTACAGGCCACTGAGCCAGATCTTTCAGCCTTCTGCACTGGCTGTACTAGTTTCCCCTATCTGCTTTCATTTATTTACCCAAGCTTTGGTCCCTGAATGTAGTGCTTGAGGGTTAATCACTAAAGTCTGCTTCTGGCAACAGGATAAAGCCTTCTCCCTCTCATGGTTTCCGTAACCAATGGCAGTTTGGGTGTGAATTGTTCAGCCACCATTCCCAACTGTGAAACAGCATCCAGCCCTGTCTCAGAGCAGGCAATTCTGGCACAGCCAAACACAGAGCGAGGTGATCAGTGGAGGGGATGTGCTAGGGTCCAGGGTATTTGCACGTGGGTCCTGCCAGGACAGTCAGGAAGGTCTTTTGCATGTAAGTTGGAAGCGCTGGCACCAGGCTTTGTGTTTGCACATGCGAATGGACACACATGCTCATGTGTACACATGCTTGGAGGGATGGGGAGGATGCCTATATCTTGCAAGCCCAGAATGAGGGGGTGATCGCCTCTGCTCACAGCCTTGTTGGGGAGCACATGTGATGCTCTCTGTGCCTTGCACACCATCGACATGGATCTCATGTGCTGAAATTCTCACAGGCACCCAAAGGAGTCCTTTAGCTGCATGCCAATCACTGCATGCTGCCAAAATCATGTGGTATCTGCACCCCTCTGTCACCTCTTCCCAGGTCAGCAGCAGGCTTCACAGCAGCAGGTGCTGAAACCTGTCCCTCCTCAGGACTTCCCTCCCTTGCTCTTCAAGCACATTTTCTAGAGGTCAATCATCCCCTCCCCACCACTGGATTGCTTTCCTACTCCTTCCCACCTGCTCCATCCACCCAGCAACTTTTTTGGAGCTGGAGAGCAACTATAAGGGCATCTTGCAGTGTGGGTATCATGAGTTCAAAGAAGAAATCCATCCTATCCTAGCTGGACCTGAAATCTTGGAAACACTGTGCTCCGATCCAACAGCTCTCGAAGAACCAAGGCTGAACATGGCACTATTTCTGGCTGCTGGCAGCTATTCTGGGCCCTGACCCCCAAGGTCAGTCTTTTTTCCTCACCTCCTTCCCCACGTGCTTGGGTGAGCTTGGTGCAAGCTATAAATAACGGCAGCTGTGGGAAGCCTCTGGGAAGGGCACCAAGGGGAAAGCATCCACAGTTCTATAGGCAGGCAGGATCTCCTGCCCCAGCCCAATAAAGGGCAGTGGGGGTTCACCTTCTCCCCATGGCGTGAAGTGGCATGATGCAGAGCTGTCATTGTGTGTTTTTCGTGGAGTTTTGAGTGCCAGAGTGCTGCTCTTCCCTCCAAATATCCACCAGGTCTGTCAGGCTAGGTGACCAAGAGAGTCAATGGCATCCTGGCTTGTGTTAGAAACACAGTGGCCAGCAGGAACAGGGAGGGCATCATCACACTGCCCTCAGCACTGGTGAGGCCACACCTCGAGTATTGTGCTCAGTTCTGGGCCCTTTGCTATAGGAAGAATATTGAGGTGCTGGAGTGTGTCCAGAGAAGGGCAATGAGGCTCATGAAGGGCCTGGAGCACATGGATCATCTGAGGGAGCTGGGGTTGTTCAGTCTGGAGAAGAGAAGGCTGAAGGGAGACCTCACCACTCTCTACAACTGCCTAAAGGGAGGTTGGAGCTAGGAGGGGGGCAGCCTCTTCTCCTTGGTGTCAAGTGACAGGACTAGAGGAAATGGTTTCAAGCTGTGCCAGGGGAAGTTTAGGCTGGATATTAAGAAATATTTCTTCACCATTAAAGGATTATCAAACATTGAAATGGTCTGCCCTGGGCAGTGGTGGAATCACCATCCCTGGGGGTGTTCAAGCAGCTTATGGACCTAGTGTGGTTTAGGGGTGTGGTTTAGTGTTGACTAAAGGTTGGACTGGATGATCTTGAGGTCTCTTCCACAGATACATTCTGTGATTGTTCAGGCATGGGTTTAATTTTATTTAGTATAGCTTGTGAGCAGCTCAAGATGAGCTTACTGCTTTGCAAGACACCTGGTTTGGCATATCTTTTTTCCTCTAGGTCTATATTTTCTGCTGGAGAGGACTGAGCAACCTGATAGGTATGATAGAGGGAACATGTAGGTGGAGACAATTCTACTGAAGCCTGCCTGTGGCCACAGCCTGAAGTTTCCTGAGCACTTTTCTCCTTCCTCACTCATCCTTCTTCCCTTCTCTCAGCCCTCACTTTCTCTCTGTTGTCTTTTTCCCTTTTTTCTGCTCTCACCTGCTGTCTACTGCAGTTTCTCTCTATGCTTTTCATCCATCTTAAGTTCCATCACTTCTCCATGCTCACATGCCCTCTTCTCCCTACTCCCACTATTTGTGCCCTCCTCCTACCCCATCCCCTTTCCCTCCTTGATGCTTACCCCAGCTGCATTGTGCAGCAGGGTACCGTTTTGCTCTACAAACACCAGCTGTCTTGTTTTTCATGTAGTGCAGCAAATGTTTCCTCAGTGCTGTGGAGGTTTACAGAACAAAAGGACCTCTTCATTTAAGCTGCAGGATGGAGAATGACTCTGCTGCTGGCCCAAGAGGTCAGTACTTAGGGGACTCCCCTGCTTACATCCAGCCACCTTGCTGGTGTGACCATTGGACCCCACCCCTTGCCAGGAGAGGGGAGGGGAAACCTGGTGGTCTTGAAATCGCTCTGGGTTTGTTTAGAAACACCCAGTTTGTTTTCATTTGTTCCCCCTCCTGCCTCTCCTGCCACAAAACCAGTGTAATTGGAGCAGGAAATTAAACATTTGGAGCGCTAATGTGATAATCTGCTGGTTTCAGCTTTGTGGGAGGCAGGGAGCTGGAAGCTAAGCACGCTGCTGCTGCTGCCCAATATGCCAGGAGGTAGAGAGGACACAACACCACTTACTTCTCACCGGCACATCCCACCCTCTTGTCTCAGCCAGGATAAGCAGGAAGGGCTCTTCTTCAGCTAACTCTGGTCTTTAGATTCTTGATTAGGATGGTTGTGTTTTTCCCATCTGGGTGTATGGCTCCTCCTTTAACCTGTGATGAGTTTCTCAGTGCTTTGCTGTTGCTGGTGGCAGATGAACCAGCTAGGGACCTAATTGTGTCCCACATCCCAAAGCCACAGTTTGAGAGTGTTGAAGCTGGAGAACAGGAAACACAAAATAACTGTAAACTTTCAGAGAAACAAAGAGCTTCCTGAAAAACCAGCCCTCATATTTTGGGGGAATAAACCTTGGGTGTAAAATACAATGAGGAAGGTCCAGGCTGACTGCCAGGAGTGCTGATCCTCACGGAGAGGGATGGTCTATGTCCAAAGTGACTGACTGGTAAGTAGATTGGGGTCTTCATCTCTAAAGACATTGAAGAGCTGAGTAGACCTCTCTCAGCATGGTTGTGCCAAGATGTCTCAAGGGTCCAGTGGAGGATGCATTGCTCTGGCTTGGTTGGGCATCAGGCAATAGAGAATGGGTGTCCCAGTGCCTTCCCTGAGCTCCTCAGCGATCTAAAAAGATGGCTGGCATGAGCCTATCATGTTTTTTTAATTCCTTTTTTATGTCAGGCTCAGACTGTCTAATAGACGCATGCATTGTAATTTTTTACTTTAATAGGAATCATTTGTAGAGAGATCTGCTGAGCTCAGCATCCCAGCTAGAGCTTTTGCATTATCGAGAGTTGCTGTCTTTGCAGATGGATGAGTTTCAAGGATTTCTAAATACACAGACCTATCTGTCTAAACAAAAGTTCAAATGCTGTGAGTTCACTGGCTCAGAGCAGATGTCAGAAAGGCAGGACTGGGCTGTCGCCGCTGAACAAACCTCTGTCCCTTCCTTGTCTTTTTGCACTTTCCACAAAATCATGGGTGAGTTTGGTGTGATTGACCTGTTTCTATTTATGGGGTGAAAAAACTGCCTGGAGCAGAACTGTGGGATTTTTTTGCTCTGCTCAGGGTTACAGGGATGTCAGAGGGAGGAACAGTGTCATAATTGCTATAAACCCATTCCCCTTCCAAAAAAGCCTTTCAGGGAGGAGACTCATGACCTTTCCAGAGAAGCGTCATAATAATACCCTAAATGGGGGTTCTGGAACCACTGGCCAAAGAAGAAGGAAGAGCTCCTGGTGTGTCTCTCAGGTTTTAACATGCTGCACCCTGTCTGGTTGTTTGCAGGCAGGGCTGTCACCAGGAGATGCCTTGGAGTAGTGTTTAACACCTGATCCCACGCGTTTCCCCCTTCACTACAGCTCTGAGGGCAGAGGAAAGGGACTGTGCTTTCCCCAGGGATGTTTGGGATTAAAATGCCCCCAGTGACTGGTATTTGTCGCTGAACAGTGAGACAATATCTTGGCTCACATGCACAGCTCTTTGTCTCAGCACAGACATATTTGAGGCCTCCAAGGCTAGATACTGTTTCCAGATACTTTTTGATACCAATGGGCATGGGTAGGTGAATCCTGTGTTGCTTCTCTGTGTGGTCTGCATTGGTGACAAGCTCTTGGTCAGAGAGGAGCATCTCTGGATATCAACCCCTTGTGAGAGGTCTTTGTGGGGTGGAGATTGCAGTCTGGTGTGGGAGGACGGGAGACCTTTTTCCCTGACACCTGCATATGGTGCAACTTCGGCACAGCCTCTCACATCCGGTGTTTTTTTGTCTTTTCTGAGGTGTTTTGTGTTTGCTCCTTGGCCAGTGCTGGGAGGACTGGATTGGAAAGGAAAGGGATTTTCATACTTCATCTTTTTCTCGCCAGGGCCTGAAATGTGAGCGCCTCCAAGGCGTTGCCGAATGAGGTGGTAATGTGTTCATCAGCTGGGAAATCACCAGACCTCAGTAAAACAGAGAGAGGAGAGGTGGAGAGATGTGCAAGGGTTTGTGTCTGCCCATCCGCCCCTGGGCAGCTGTTGTTTTATGACGCAGCTGATGGATGCTGGGAGTACAGTGTTGAGAAGCATCTCAGTGGTGTCTGGAAAGGTGGGGGCTCTGCCCTGGAAAGCCATGTGGTCATCACATTCATGGCAATGTGCTGGAAGCAGTGCTCCTCATCACGGGTTGAGGGAGACACATGAAGAGAGAGAAACCAAGTCAATAAATGTCTATAATACCACTATGAGTTGCAGGGCACAAGCACATGCCTGCTGCCGGACATGGGTTGACCCTTGGCAACCTCTTGCAAGGAACAGCTCATGTTGTCCTGGCTGGGCACAGGTTTTCTCCATAAGACCTCACAGTGCTCTTTTCCTCAACCTTGGTGCTCTTTCCGTGGTATGGTCCTTCCTTCATCGACCATGCACCAGTGCCACCACACATCAATGAGACTTCTTAGATTTAGCATTTAGCCTGTAGTCTTAGTTCTTCCTGGTCATGAGTCCACAGGATGCTTGCAGACTGCACAGCACAGCCCAGGAATTGGTTGTGCACAAGGTGCTACATGTATGTAAATCTTCAAGTCTCCTTTTCGGTTTTATGAAGTCTTCTGCCCTTGCTGAATTCATGCAAGTGTTAGCTCTCTTCTGGTACTGCCTGCATCTCCTTCCTCTTATTATCTACCTCTTTTGTAAATTAAAGTCCCAAACCCCACCCTTTCTCTACATCTCATTGCTTTTATTGCCCATCTCTGAACAGCAACCTTTTTCCTCTTTTTTTCATGCAGGATATCCAGGACTGATTGTAGCATACCACTGATTTACACAGTCACGGGTTTTATAATCCTGGGTCTTTATATGTCACCTGACGTTATGTTTGCTGTTTTATCTCTGGCTGCAGAGCGACAGCTGACATCACTTACCTGGCTGTTTGCAGCTAATTTAGACTGCAGCAATGTGCATGAATAGTTCAGAGTCTCCCTTGAAGTGTATGGTGCCTTGCATTTATTACCATACTGGTAATATTCCTCGCTGCCTGACACTACTGTTCATGTTGATGGTCTCCCTTATCCATCATACTCTTGATTATCCTAAAGAATATTGTCATCTGCCAGTTTTTCCTCCTTGTTGCTCAGCCCTCTTCAAAGCATTAATAAACAAATTACAGCATGCTAAGCCTCATACAAAACACCAAGGTGCAGAGAGCTGACAGTGCTGCGCTTGGTCCAAGCTGCTTTGGCTGCTTAATAAATTCAAGGTCTGAGACATGAAGAGGGTAATGGCAAGAGGAGGCAGAGAAAATGCCATTAGTTTATTATAAATAAAAATGTTTCTATTTTTGGACCTGCCTGCGACCCTGCCCCATTAATTTTATGAATGGTTAATACCATTCTGCATAACCAAATATGCTCTTAGTGCTTATTGTTTCAAAGGCAACCATTGTTCATTTAAATGGCAAGGGCCTTTTTAGGGAAATACTTAGGACTTTGATGTCACAGGAATAGCATAGTTTAATATGAAAAAAGTGTCGAGTATTGTTGATGAGTAATAGGGTAAAATTATGTATGTGGATGTATGCTTGCAGTTAGATCAATAGATGTTATTAATGTGTAAAAATATCATTTCTATGTTTCTTTTTTCCAAAGAGTTTTGTGGTTAGCTTATATTTTGAGCTTATTGACAAAAGAATAGTATTTATTTTGAAAAGTCAATGATTCAAATCAGGGCAATTTTTTTAATGGGCTGTAACTTTTAAGCAGCATAATAAATTTTATCTGTCATTTACAGAAGTATTTCCCTTTGTGTTCAAGATGAATGTGGCAGGCTTCAGGTCAATGGCTCTGTTTTTTTCCTAAGGTAAATTCTAGAGCTGCTGAGCTGGCCCCTTCCTCACAGAAGCAGCTTGCAACTAAAATGCCTTTAAAATTTGTATTATTTGGGAAAGGAAGCAAGAGAAGAGTGATCTCAGCCCTCTTCACAATTTTCCTCTGTACTGCCCGAATCAAAATAAATGTTATTCTTAAAGAGCATAGGAAACATGGCAGAAATAGCACATCTGTGCTCTGGTTTGTAGCCTCTCAGCTTCTTGCAAGCAGCTGCTGCATTGGCAGACCTGTAGTTCTTGAAGGTCCCTTCACTTCTTCAATGAGATGATTTTCTTCTGCATACAGTATGCCCTGTCAGTGACTTCTGCTAGATTTTGCTGTGTGAAAGTACTGTGAGAATTGTGTTTGATGATTGCACCAGGCAGCCTGTGATTGCTGTTCTGGGTGGAGGAGCATCCAAATTCTCCCTTTTTGCTTCTTTTTCTTTTTTGTTTGTCTTGCATATAATTTCACTATGAAGAGGTTGGGAAGCACACCGCAGCTTTCCTGTTTCTGAAAATCTCTCCATAATCTCGTTATGCTAGCTGGGAAGTGGTAGGAGAGTATCCATCTCTATGGGGGTGCCTCATGGGTGCCTGGCTCCCTCTGCCATCTTCAGCTGCCTTCGTGGCTCAGGCATACTGTGCTGCTCTTCACCCTAAGTGAGAGCTGCTCAAAGATGGGAGAGATGCTAAATGGGTTTATTTTTATCTTTGTACTAGTGGACCAAGTTTCTGTTCTGACCCTGAGTTTGCCTTGTGTCCCCATTCTCCAGACATGCACCTCATGCTGGAGCTGTCAGGAATATTTGTTCCTCCAGAACCTCCAGAACGTTCCAGTTGAAGAGGATGATTTTTCTCTCTTATTTTGCTTAGTTAATAGGATGAAAACAGATTATGTCATTGGTGTCTAAACAGGCAGATTTGGCCTCCATTTTCTGTTTGCTAGAACTGCATTAGTTATGAAAAATAGCGCGTCAGACTACTCGCTCCAAGCAGTTTATTCATGGGATTTGGCCCTGCTCACTGTCTGAAAGTTGCCTGCCAACGGAATCTGATTTCTAAAATACACTTTAAAACATACAATCATTTGCCCAATCTGTTTGCAAACATATCCAGGCATCTGGGTGCTCAGCAGATGCTCAGCCCTGTGTAAGGGCAGTGCAGCCGAGCTTCAAAAACCACTTCCTGGGTTTTTGGACTGTGGCTGAGCATCAGTGTTGTCCTTCGAAGCAATTAAAAGAGATGGAAGACAAGGAGTCGTGGGAGATTTTAAATAGTCTTCCTTCTCTTTTTGTCCCCGGGGACATCATTATGTGAAGCTGAAGGCACACACGCACACCATCCCAGATCTTGAGACAGGATCCCCTTCCCGACCCAAGAGAGATGGCAACAATTTCTAACCTGTTTCTTGCTGTCTGGCAAATTCGACATCTGATTTTTTGCTCTGTCACATCCCTGTAGAATTACCATTGATATATGTAGCAGCCAAGTGCAAAACAAATGCTTTTGCTGGATACCCATATCCTCTTCCAGAACATTTCTTGCTCCCCACACTTGAATAAAAAAGCCAAAACCAAAAAGAAACCTCACTTGTTCTGATGTTTTTGGAGAAGAGAGCACCGTAGCCCATGTGTGATGGAAGGTAACCATGGCTTAGCTGTACACTCCTCCCTTCCAGGGCATTCCTTATTTTATGATTGCTTAATTTGTGTACTTGTGTGATAGCTACTGTCATGCTGGACTGAAGGGTTTTATTCTTGGGAGACAGTTCATGCTCAGAGATGCTTCCTGAGAATGCCTGGGCTAGCATTCCCATGGGTCCAACTGTGTCTGCTTGACCAAAAACACCAGTCGATTTTAGGGAATGTTTTGTTTGTGTTACTGTGTGAAGTGTCTGAAGAAGAAGAAAAACAAAATCCAAACTCACAAGACATCTGCGCTAATTAAACTGCAGGCAATTTACTTCTCTTCACCATGGGTCTGGTTTTAAGGCTTCTGTCAGACTTCTTTCACACAGGTTTTCACAAACTTCAAGTGGGGTGGTAGTTGTCATGCAGTATTGGACACCTTTTTTGTCTTAAGGTCAGTGGGATGCAGACCAAAGATGATGGACAGCAGGATGAGTGCACCCTCAACAAGTTTGCAGATGACACTATGCTGCGTGGTGTGGTCAATATGCAGAGGGATGGGATGTCGTCCAGAGGGACCTGGACAAGCTGGAGAAGTGGATCCAGGTGAACCTCATGAGGTTCAACAATGCCAAATACATAGTCCTGCACCTGGGTAGGGATGATGCTCATTATCAGTACAGGCTTTGGTAGAAATGGGGAGCAGCCCTGAACAAGCAGGTCTTGGGGTACTGGTGGATGAGAAGTTGGACATGAGCCAACACTGCACAACTTGCAGCCCAGAAGGCAAATTGCATCCTGGGCTGCATCAAAAGAAGCACAGCCACTTCCACTCTCCTCTGCTCTTGTGACACCTCACAGAGTACTGTGTCCGGCTCTGGGGCCCTCAACACAAGAAGGACATGGACCTCATGGAGTGGATCCAGAAGAGGTCCACAAAAGTGATCAGAAGGCTGGAACACCTCTTCTGTGAAGACAGGCTGAGAGAGTTGGGGTTGTTCAGCCTGGAGAAGAGAAGGCTTCAGGGAGACCCTGTAGAAGCTTTCCAGTACCTGAAGGGGGCCTGCAAGAAAGCCAGGACAGTTTACAAAGGTGTGTAGCAATAGGATGAGGGGCAATGGTTTTAAAGTAGAGAAGGGTAGATTTAAGCTGGGTGTTAGGAAGAAGTTCTTTACCGTGAGGGTGGTAGAATATTGGAACAGGTTGCCCAGGGAGGTGGTGGTCCTGGAGACATTCAAGGTCAAGCTTGAGGGGACTCTGAACAACCTGATCTATTTAGGGATTATTCTGCTTACTGCAGAAGGGTTGGACTGGATGACCTCTAGAGGTCCCTTCCAATCCAATGCCTTCTATGGTTCTGTGATGTATTCCCACCATCTGGCTCCATTGCCTGAAGTTTCCGATCCCTTCCAGCGCCTGTGCAGAAAAGAGGCTTCTCAGTTTATTAGGGAGTGATTTATGTTAGGAGGCTGTCATTGGTATCTTGTGTTGCTGCCTCACTGTCTGTAGAGGGATTTTGAGAGAACCCTGTCCCAGCCAAGACAGTGAGGATGCACACCCTTCCCACATCACAACTGAAAGTCCTGTTATTTTGGGGCTTTTCTGATCTTTTGGGCAAGGAGAGCAAACCAAGCAAGCCTGAACTTTCTTTCCCCCTCATGTCCATGTTGTAATAGATGCCCTGGTGGTGCTCAGGGCATGAGAGACCACAGGGGCAGAGATCCTGGCTTCCCTCTATTTGGATCCAGGGAGTAATTTCCACAGCATGGTGAGCACCCACTGCTTGCTCCAGCAAGGTTTCTGGTTTCAACCTTCTTTCATCCAAGGTTCACCTTGAAATAGGTCCCTTCCAGGGAATCTGCAAGTATTTTTTCTTCCCCTCCTGTGCAAAATCACTCAGTCAACAAAATCTTTTCCAGTGCTAATCCTCAGCTATGCAAGAGAACTCTTCCAGCCCTGCGGTAGTAGGAGAGAGACAGATGTTCAGCAGATAATTAGTGCAGTTGTGCAGCACCTTCCTGCTCAAAGCCTGGATGCCAGAGCCCCCAAGTAAGTTGTTGTTTGTCAGCCTGTGTTGCTCTATGCTGAAAGACATCTTTGGAAAACTGGAGGTGGTAGGACTTGTTACTTTTAGGATGCACCATGCTCCTTGAAAGGGTCGGCTCTCACCCTGGTTCCCAGAGCCATTTCTGCTCCATGACCTATTTAGTCACTGCTGAACAGTTTTGAAACCCTTTCTTCCTATGAATTATCCCTCAGAAAGCACCTTTTTCTTTTTCCCCCTCCTCTTTGAGGAGGTTTTCCAAAGTTGAGAATTAAGTTTTGGGACAGAATCAGCTTTTTCTCGATGAGGATAGCAACCCCTGAATGCAGAAAAGTGACAATTTTGAGAGAGATCAGGGAGATCTCAGCAGTTTATGGAGCTTTTGTTTCCTAGTGATGTTTTTGAGTGGTTTTCAGAAGCAGACAGAAATAGCGTAAGCCAATTTTGGTTGAAAAACAGGGGGAAAGGAGTCCTGGTTCACATTTGACAAAAGACATGATGTTGAGTTTCAGATTTTGCAGACACCAAGCACTGCACTGAACAGGTGGCTCCTTTTCTCATTGCTCAGTGGTCCTGAGGTCTGTGGTGAGCTTAATTGTTTCCTAATAATTGGATAGTGTAGGTGTGATGGCATCTTTTTAAAACCAGGTCATTTGTGGAGTGCTGGGATGCAGCTGGGCTGTGCAGTACCAGCCCCCTGTTCCTTGGCTTGGCCCTACACCAGCATCTAAGAGTAACCATAAGGAGAAGCTGGCAGCCATAGTGGTCAGAGGTGCCCACCCCATTAGAAGCATTTTTAGACCTTCCTGCAGAGGCCCTGATTGATTTTTTTTTTTTTTAACGGATCTTTTATTCCTGGCTGGGAGACAGGGAATGCAATTCAGGTTTCAGTGTCACCCCTTGAAGATGGGCACCCACATTCTGCCTAGGATCAAGAAGACCTGTCCAAATTGCCCCTGTGGCATTCTCCATCTGCTTCTTCTTCCTGTACTCTATTTGGTTTCTCACTGGGATGGTTTGCAGAACTCCTGATCCTCAGTTCTGGTCCCCCAGTACCTGCTCCCCAGGAGGGGTTAAGTAAGGCAAGGCTGTGCCTGTGGTGGTTTGTCAGGGGTCTAATGAGAACAGGTAGCTCATTGCATTCATGGGATGGCAGCCTGGCATGGGAAGACCTATACCAGGGCACATTCCTTGAACACACTCACAGGAAAATTTAGTGCCATCTGTTAAAACTTTGTTATTTATTGAGGTGTAGAAGTGCTGCTTGCTTTTTGTGTGCATACATGGGATAGGGCTGTCCAGAGAGGCAAGCCAGCCATGCTTGGCCCCAGTAGTTGAAAGAGTTTGCAGGTCAATGAGTGGGATAGCAACTGGAGGAGCCGAATCACTTATCTTTTCTCTGTTCTCCTTTGGCCAGCCTTGTAGCTTGCTCAGTGTTCACTGCGCAGCACAAACTGACTCTCTACACAGCACCTAGTGCTGTGAGATTAGTGTTTGGGTTCTTTTATTTTTTTAAAAGAAAATCTTTCAAAAAAAAAATGGTGAGTTCTGATGCACATCATTCTGTCACTCTTGCATATGTTGATTTTTGACTCAAACACACTGTCAAAACCTTTCTTTCCTTGCAAAGCAAAATCCCCTGTAGAAGAGCAGAGCCTGTTTGCATGCATTTGTTTTTACCAGAATTTGAAATTATTGGTGACTTAAAAGCATGGGGGGAGGAAAGAAGCCTCTTCCTGTGCATTACTCTGATAGAACCAAAAATAATAAGGCAGCTCTAACCTTAACTTAATTAACACATCGTTAAGATCAAGTGCACATAGAGGCAGCAGCTCTGTGCTGCTGTGCCTGATGTGCAGCTCTTACAGCTGAACTGGGAGGCCTGGCAACCAAAAAAAATGCATTGCAGTTTATTTGTTCTGTAAGTGCTTGTTCTCTAGCCCTGGTGAATAATTTAAAGTAATTTCTCCAGGGGAGACCTGCAACACACTCATGTCTCACATCTTTCAGGTATGAGTGGGAAGAAATGAGCAATATGAGAAAGGGCAGCATGTGACAGGGGAAGGTTTGCTCAGAAGGAGGCCTGGTGTGAGCAGATCTAGATCTGGATCCTCAGCTGCTGAGAGCAGTCAGGAAAATGGGAGATGACTGAAAGCTTTTAGTGCTAGAGCTATTTGTTGATGTCCAAGGCAGATCACTTTCTGATCTCATCTCCCTTTGCGCTAAGCTTGGAACTAGAAGGAGAGGTAAATGGGTCAAGATCCCCAGGGGAGTGGTGAGAAGGGCCAAAAAGCAGGCGTCCAGAGGGAGAAAACAGTCGATTTGGCAGGTCTGGAGTTCATTGAGAAGTTATTGCTTTGGAAGGCACAGGAATATCTGTTGGGAGTCATAGAAGAGTTATTGGTGTTGGAAGTTATGATGTAGAATTATGGTGGAGGATATAGAGACCCTTATAGAAGCTCAGCAAACCTGTGAATCCATCTATCTAAGCACCCTCAATTCCCACTGAAGTCCTCTTGGAACAATAATAATCATTTAACAAAGGAAATGGTTTTTGACCCAGACAACTAAATGCATTTCCGCTTAGTGCTTCCCAGCCCTTGCCTGATGCTCAGCCGTGTGTTGAGGTTGCCTGTTTTTTCCCAGACATCAAAGGCTTCAAAGAAAAAAAACTGCAGCTTGGGAAAAACAGATTGTTTGCCATGAAAATCTCTCCTGAAGAGAGCAGTCTGAGGGACAGTTAGCCAGAGGCATGTGAGCAGATTGCAAAGCAGAAATGCAACATTGGGGCACAGACAAGGATTATCCTAGGAGAGGTGGTGCAGTGCCCTGCTGGTGCAGGAGCAGTTAAGGAGGATGAGGGCATTGCAGAGACCTTAACTCCTTCCTTTCATCAGGTTTTATTATAGCCAGTATCCGAGGGAGATCCATTCCCAGGCAAATCCTATCAGGAGGGAATGGATGTAACCTGGAGCTTTGCTTTGCATCTGGCACACCAGGACTTGTCTAATATAACAAAAGCCTGAAAAGCACCTGGCCCTGGATAGAGGGATTGATCTGGTGGTGTCCTTCATCCTTCAGCTGGGGAACAGGGGCTCTGAAACACAACATTTCCTATAACTGAAGGTGATGATACCCGTGCACCACTGCTGCTAGAAATGTCTAGCCTGGACACCTGCATGGACCAGCTATCTTGCTACAAAACCTTGGCTGGGTGATGAATATTTAACGCTAAATGTTATTTTAGGGTCATGAAAGCAGAATTTCCACCTGCAACCTGCAACACCTCTTCCTTGACAGTGTAAAGTGAGGGAGAAATAAATCCAACCTCATAGGGTTGTGTCTGCAGAAGACATCATAAGTGGCTGGGAAGGAGCCAGGTCCTTCTGCAAAGCCAGTGCCATGGGGCCACAAGCAAGTGCTGAGTTAATTTTGCCATTGCATGCTCATTCCTTTATTTTGTGTGTATTTTGGACCCAGAAGAATGATTGTTCTGAGAAGGGATCAATAGCTCAGCCAAGCATCCAAGTTATTAACTCACAAACAAACAGCATCAGGCCTGATATGAGGAGGAAGAATGTCAATTCTCTGTGCAAATATTATTGCATGGAGCCTTCAAGGAGTGTTTTATTTAGCAAACAGGGCTATCTGAGGCAGCTATTCCCTTGTTGGGTGAAGGGGGAGAATTAGGGAATCGAATTATGCATCTGATAAAGTGTCTCAGAGGGGGTTGACCTTCAGGACAAGGGTCACTCTGAAGGGCTGAGATGTTATGTGTGTGTGTAAGAAGGATTCCTGTCTTTCCCTAGCCATCTGTCCATCTAGTGTTGCTTCCACCTGTGGAAAGGGATGTGTGATGAATTCTCTCCATCCTTTTCCTCTGTTTTTGGGATGTTTGACTTCACAGGCAAAAGAACAGAAACCTGCCCTGATTTTTTTCTACAAGGTTATAAAAAGTGGCCTAGCCTATTCAAGCCATTCTCCCTTCTTAGAGATGGGTAGTAAGAGATGGAGAGTCACTCACCCTTAGGGCTACCCACGTGGGGTGTCAAAAGGCTGTACCTCATCCTCTTTTGAATCCTTAGCCCCGATTTGCCTAGTCTGGCCAAGTGAGTGCTTTACATTGCCTTGGATTGTTTAAGTCTTGCTTCCTTGTGCCTGTAATGAAGAGTGGCAGAGGGGTGGAGGGCCAGGCTGGCAGCTGGGGCTGTCTCAGTTCATAGGAGATCCAGACATGCATTAAAGTCTTTGAAATCCCAGCCTTTTTCCGCTGTTATTTGCAGTGTTGGCAGTTACTCAGTATGTAAAATGTATTAACAAGGTCAAAGCTTACGCTTTGAAATCTCAGCTGCCACAGAGGAGGTGGTTTTGCAACACATAAAATGTAGTTGGTATCTTGCCACATCCCAAACTTGCAATGTACCGTGCAATGCACTCCCTTGTCTGACATTTTGTAAGTAGATGGAGAAAATCTTTATTTCATTCCCCATCACTCAGATTTGTCCTGCTGCTAAAGTATGCATCAAAACCAGGAAGGATGAAGTTGGATATTTTTGAATGTTGTGGTATGGATCTGTTTTATCGAAGTTTTTGCAGCTCATGTACTTAAGCTTTATTCCATGGCTGTGACACTGAAGGGCACTGTGAGGGCATCAACAGGGAAATCCCAGGGCTGCATGCTTGGGGTTAATCACAGGGCACTCTGCACAACCACGTTGCCTGCTGAGCTTGCAGAACTTGGTGTTGGTGTCGGCCAGTGCCATCCCTTCTGCTCCTTTCTGCACACGAAGTTGGATGCTGATTTTGGATGGGCAATGCACTGTACTGACCAGGCAAGGCTGAAAGAGGAGGACACCACAGCAATTCCTGCCTGTTCAACCCTCTTGCTCAGGACTGCCAAACACATCCTCCTCTTATTTCTGCTGGTAAAAACCTGACGGATGGCAGGTCTTCAGGAAAAGAGAGCCTGACGTTTCCAGGGAGTGTGCAGCCACTTTGCCTTTACAAGCCCATAAAAGCAGATTAGAAAAGCACTGCCATGCAGCCACCTGACATTTAAGAACAATGTGTGCATGTTAAGAACAAATGTTGTGTGCAATTAAGACAAGCATTTGCTGGGGCGGGTTAGCCCTGCACAGTCTAGCTGTTGTGATGCCTCTGTCTCTATGACCCTGTGGGAGTCTGTGGGCATATTGATCAAACCTGTGCCTCCTCCAGAGGATTTGTGGCTGCAGTGAGGCAGCACCGTGTGGGAGCTTCATTACCCCACAGAGCATCCCCGAAGCAGACAGCCTATTTTGGTTATTCAAGGTTGTACAGTGCTGATGCTGTCCAGGTGAGTAAGGCAGGCAGGACCAGCACTTCTGGACCCCAAACATTGCTTCTCTGCTTGCTGAAGTGCATGTTTCAAGCCAGATGTTTAAGGCCCCAATGTCCCAGTTGCTGGAAGCAACAGAAGTCATGCTCTCCCCAAAGCTGAGCCCACTTAGCTGCACCATCATTCTGCATGTCCTAGGCAAACTCCTGCGAGCATTGGGGTGTCTTACCTGCTGACTGAAAGTGTCTTCTCTCACTAGAAGGGTTCAAAAATAGTGAAGGATGGAATTGGCCTCACGCAGTGAACATCTCCCTGGTCTGCAGTACAGCATCATGCTGGGCTCCTATGAGGAAATGCCTGAAGTGGGTGATGTCTGGCTGAGCAGCAGTTGTGTGGGAGAAAGCTTTTGTTGCATTTCTTAACCTAAAATACCTTAAACACAAGCTGAGAGCAACTTGCTGCCATGCACATTGTACAGTGACTTGTGTGCCAGAGGAGTTGGGCAGGGGCAGGGGGAAAGAGATTGCAGGGTGGAAGCAGCCATGCCTAGTGGGCAAAATGGCAAAAGTTTTATCCGTGGATGAAACAAGAAAATCTGTCCATAAAGCCCAACGGTCTCTTCCACGTGCAGCAATTCCTTAAAAAAAAACAAAAACAAAACAAACAAAAAACACAAACCACAAGCTCTTCATCTTTTTGCAGAGCTCTGGTCCCAATCAAATAGCTGGACTGGGAGAAGCATTAGAAAATGGGGGAACAATCTCGTGTTAGTCCGTTGGGAAAGTTAATAGACATTTTCCATCCCAAGTTCATAGGATTCTGGGCTTTTTGCAATAGCTGCTCCAGTCAAACCACAGCTCTGTGCATTGCCTCGCTCAAACTGACGGCTCCTTCCCCTGCAGCGGCCCCTCTTGTCTCATTAAAGCTCCCACCTTTCCGCTGCTCAAGTGAAGATCGACAAAGGGAAATTTAGGCTGGATATCAGGAACAATTTCCTCAAGTTGACTGTGAAAGTGCCTCCAGGGAGGAGCAGTGGAGGCTCTATTGCTTACAGTGTTTAATAGGTTTCCTATCTTGACATGGGAGGGAGGGCAGACCTGGCTCAGAGCTGACTGGACAGTGCTGGGCATCCCCAGCTTGCTCTTTCATCTATGATTTCCTAGGGGAGGAACAGGGAGGTGTTTCTGCTGCTTCTTCCCTGCCGCTCTCACCACAATGCTGTACATGTGTCAGCACAGTGGCTTTCCCCATTAACAAACCCTGAGATAACTCCCTATCTGGGAAAAAGACCCAAGCACATTTGGCTTGAAACAGCATGTACTCTCTAGTTGTCCAAAAACTGATTTCAGGTGAGAATAACTCCACATGTGTGCTGGAAGAGCAGGCGCTTTCATTCAATGACTCATATCTTTGCTGCATCTCATCATTGGAGTCATGTTTGCTGGAGGGGTATTTTGCTCCTTGTTATGCTCTCCTAGGTCAGCCTGTCCTGGCTCTTCCCCATGTCATGGTGAGTGCTTGGGTGTGCCACTGGGTATTGCTGCTCTGGTATTTATTGTGTGACTCAGACAGTGTTTTCCCAAATGGGGTATGGGGTCCTACTCCATGTCTCAGGATGGTGAATGCATTGAGTATTCTGATGGACCCTAGCATCATGTTGCAAATTCTCTGCAGTCTCTAAAGGAGAAGCACCACAGAGGCTGTCTAAATATTCTGTGTCTGGGTAGGCTGGTTGCAGCATGTCACTGAGCTGCACCTTTAATTTCAGAATGGGCTTTTTTTAAAACTGATTGTTTCAAATAGAAATGCAACATCTCATGCAGATTCCTTTGGTCCAGACAAAGGGGGCAGGGATGATGGAGAAGCTGCCACTTTCCCGAGGTCAGGAGAGAAATTTTTTCTGCTGGAAGAAACACTTGTTGCAAGATTACAATGGATGATGCTTTGGGGTGGAGGAGGCCTGGGAAGTAGCAGTCATAGGCAGGGCACAGCAGTCATTTCTGGCTGTCAACTCAGGCAGGAAGGGAACACAGAGCACAGCTCTGGTGAAGGTGAAGCAAATACCCAGCAGAGCTAAGATGAGAGGGCAGCTTGTAACTTAGGCAGCATGAGGAACAGGAAGAAGAGGCTTTGAGGAGGAAACAAAGCCCTGAGAGGAATGAAACCCTTGCCCAGGCTCCTACCACATGTTTGAGGACTCCTTGGAGACCAGTAGTGCTGAGGAGCAGATCAGATAAGCATCTCACAAAGATATTTGATCTCACCTTGGATCCTTTTTAGCCTAGAAGCCTGGTATATAGAACGGAGTAAAGAAAGACCTCATAGTGTAACGTTGCATGAATGTATAGTTATAGCAGGAGCTTCAAAGGGAGAGGAAAGTTAATTTGCAGTACAAGAGGAAGATGAGTGCTTTTGCAGTCCCTGTTCCTTGTAGTGCCATGTGAGCACCTTATGGA
Source organism: Indicator indicator (assembly GCF_027791375.1). Classification (NCBI taxonomy): domain Eukaryota; kingdom Metazoa; phylum Chordata; class Aves; order Piciformes; family Indicatoridae; genus Indicator; species Indicator indicator. The sequence goes on from NW_026539165.1 coordinate 48,944, forward strand.
TGCTTCTGGGTTTTCCCCTTGCACTGACCTTGTGAGGCCATAAATATGATGGAGAGAGAAACCTTAGGGTTTCTTGGGACCATCGTTTCAGGGTGTTGGCATGTAGTATCCCGCAGTGATTTTTCTGGGTTGTACATCCTTCCCTTCCCACCCTCCCTCCACAGCTGGTGCTGAATGAATACAGAGGAGGACATTTAATCCTTTCATTGAACAATTTCATAACCTAAGGCTAAAGGTTACAGATGAACATGGCCTATGGGGGACAGGGAACAATGGAAGGTCCTGGTCAGTGTGACAGGCAGTGGTGTCAGTGCAGCAGCCGCCAGGCTGTTTTAAAGCAGAACCCTCTCTAGATAGCTTTTAAAAATGTACGTGATATCTCACAAAAAAACATGGCCAGGGTGTGGATTCCAGCTGTGCACTTCAGAGATTTCCGATCTTTTGTTTCCCGTGCATGAACCCAACGCACTAATCTGCAATTTGGGGTCTGACTCTGCTCTTTGCCTCAGCGGTGGAGCTGTGCCGGGAAGTGGGACACCACGTGTGACCCACAAGGGCTCGGCAGAGAGCAAGCCAGGAGCAGCGAGGGGGAAGGGGAGCACGTTGGGAGTGATTTCTATGGCTCAGTTTGCAAAATGCTATCCTGCCGTGCAGGACGCTGTTGGGAGATGGGAGACCTGCCTTGGATGTTCTTCCAGAGACTGGAGATCCTTGCAGCAAGCTCTGTTCCCACAGTGCAGTAGAAACGCAGTGTCTGAGCTCTCCTGGGCTACACCTACATCCCAGCTTTCTAAGAAGGTTTTGCTAGGAGCCTGACCTTGGTACAAAGATGTGCCCTGATGCCACAGGCTTTGGGCGGCCTCCCATGAAGAGAAAGCTGCTGCCAACATGAATGCAAGCTCACTCTGAGTAGGAGCAGAAGTGAATCAGAACCCAGGGATCCCATTTTTCTTATGCATTGTGGTGGATCAGCATCGTGGAGATTTTTTCCTCCACTAGAATTGTTCTTTATGCCTCTGAGATGGCCCCAGGTTTTGATGCCCTCCTGGACACAGGGGCTACTGGTGGGCTACCCATGGCATCATGGGGGAAACCTTTGGAGAGGGATGGATGAACACATGCAGCCCATCATGAAAGCCAACACCAGCAGCAGCTGAATCAAGCAATTCAAAGCAATCTGGAGCCATGATGTGCAAGCTGTGCAGGCAGCCAGGTACATAAGCCTGAAGAAAGGCTTTGTTTGGAAGAGGAAGCCAAGGCCATCAAGAGTGCTCCTGTAGTATGCTGTGGGCTGAGAGTGATTGTCTCTGGGGACTCCAGACTCAACCCTCAGCCTTTCCCCATGCTTTCTGAGTTTTATCACTATTTTTAGCAGAGTCAGGGTTTCCATTTTGCTGGCTGTCACAAAGGCACCTCTAGTGATGGAATTGGCATTTGTTCTCTGCAGTGGTGACACCGCCCTCACAGAGCCAGCTGAATTCCTGCTAATCCTCCCTTCCCTCACTTCACACTTTTTTCTTCTTTCTGTTCCTATACCATGGTGCTTTGCTAAGCATCACAGTCAGCAACAGGTAATTTAAACACACATCTGCTTGCAATATGGGAGGAAGGAGAGAGGCAGTTTATCTTTGTTAGAAGCCCAGTGGTCATAGCTCTGTGCTTACCTGGTGGCATTAAGGCTTTCTTGAGGCTCTGTGGGGACCAGATGGGAAACAGGAGTCCAGGTAGGATGGGGACAGTGTGCCTGTTTTGGTCCCTCTCCCAGGGCAATCATTAGGAATGTCTGACCGGGGTTGATAGGCAGCATGACCCAACTCAAGTGCTGATTCCTGCTGAGTTTGGCTGTCTCCATCTCCCCTTCCTTTTGGTCATCTACTTGTGGTCATCTACATCTGCTGGGCTGTCATCCTTGCCAACCTGCTTACTGCTTGCAATTGTGTGTAATAGGCAGAGAAAGCCACTGAAGACAGTGGCCAGGTCTATGCCTTTGTTTCAGGAAAGCTCTGGAATTAGACCCCCTTCCTATGGATGAGATAAGGGACATAGGAAGTACAGGAGGAGCTTGGAGCAATAGATGAGGGCATGAGGGGATTAAATGACACAAGCCTGTAGGAGACCAGAGCTTGCTTCCCTCCAGTGTTTCAGTGCAAACTTACTTCAACAAATCCTCCATCCCATCTTGCTATTCCCTCTATTGAGTTTCCTTTTAACGTACCAAGCTGCTTGGTTTATTTTTGGAGCTGCCCAACCCCCAGCAGCAGGACAGAGATGCCAGGGCATCCACATGTAAAGGGTGGAGATGGGTAATTCAGGAGATATTGCTGATTTTCATGGGAAAATGAAGACACATTCTTGCATTTTCCAAGGAGGTGGAGAGGTGGAGCAGTGCTGCGACTGTTCCTTCACTACCAAAGGAGACTGGAGCTGTGGAAGGATGCTGCAGCCCTGAAACACTCGTTTCCACATGCACCCCTCACAGACCTCTCCTTTCCTGTCCAAGGCCTTGCAACTAGTTTTTCAATGAATGAAAGGCTTTTTTTTCATGTTTTTCTAAGTTTAGACTGCTTGCCTTTTCCCTCAGTGTCCCAAACCAGCTGCCGAATGAAAGGTAATCGTTTTCTGATATTCAATACCATAAGCAGGAGTGATTTGAAAATGTGTTGATTCCTTAGACTGTGGGAAAAAGACCTGTACTGCTGGCAAAACTGGACTGAAAAAATAACATGTTTTTTTTTCAGAGTGGGTTTTCTTTTCTTTCTTTTTTTCTTTTTTTTTTTTTCCAGTGGGTTCATGGGAAAAGAATTCATATTTCTTCATTGCTTTGAATTTTCCCTGGAGGCTTCCAAGGGGCCAAAGTCTTGTATTTCTATACACTTGTTTGCAGAGATGGGAAAATGCAGTGGATTCACACAAAAGCCTGGGATTTGACAGTATTGGAAAAAGGGGGCTGCATAATGCCCTGAAGCATCATTGTTACAGCCACCAAAGCCAGGCATCCCAAGGGGACCCCAATATCAAAGTTAGCTGAATTCAACAGCCACATCAATGAGGCAAAAGGACGATCCTGCAGCCAGTTCCTGAGGAGCTGTCCTTCCCGGCCCTTGCATTGACACAGATGCTTTGTGTCACACTCAGGTCTGCTGCCAACAGTGCCAGGGCACTCCCCACTCCTCCAGGGCATCCATGAGGGAACTGCTTCCACCATTGGGCTTGACCCTCCTGATACCCAGGCTCAGTCCGGATGCTGTGCTGCCGGCTCTGCGTGGGCTTTCCTCCATCAGCCGGCAGCCTCAGGTCCTCTAAAGATTGCATGTTTGAGATATGTGTAATATTAGTCTGCATAAATCACATCAAGCCTACAGCTTCCAGCACTGCTGGCTTGGTTTCTTGCAGACTAACTTGCTGTCACTCAGCCACAGGCTGTCTAGGTTAGCCTAATGAGGAAGCCAGACTAAGATGAAATAATTAATGCAGCTGTAGAGTGGAGATGTGGGAGTCTTCAGGGGATAAGGAAGCTGGCCCAAAATTCCTCCCCCACTGGAGCCCTCCAGGCCTTCACAAAGGTTTGGAAGTACTCCGTTTCCATTGGGTGCTGAAGGTGGGTCTGTGGTTCTTCCAGTCCAGGGTGCTCCTGGGAGCTCTCAGAATCAGCTGCATAGGCACAGAGGTCTGGACCAGGTTCAGGGCAGCAGCTGGGCTGGGGCGATGAGCATCGTGTGGGACCATGGATGTTTTAGGAGGCTAAAACCCACATGCTAGGGGAGAGATGTGCTTTGCCAGGCTGTTAAGGATGCTGTGTTGTTGGGGTGCTCTTCTTGGCCCAAGGAAATAGGCCAAAAACCTTCTCACTCAGGGCTGGCCCTACTCCTGCCAGTGCACTCGAGTGGTGTTGAAGAGGCATCTGCTCCTATTGCAAGGTCCTGCCACTTGATGTGAGATCAAATTAAAACAGGTTTGTTTAGTAAAGCCCTTCCAGGATAAATCTTTTGATTTATAGGCACCCCAATAGTGCTCCAAGGAGGACTTGTTCAACTTTAACTGCATTTTCTCAGCATCACACCAGCCCAATAAAAGAGAGTTCATATGCACTGCACAAATTCTCACTTCCAATATAAAAAGGGTTTTATGAGACTGGAAGTCTCACTGGCTCTGTGGGGCCGGGTGTATTGGCGGATACTCTGCATGACAGACCCTCGATTCCTCTTTGAGTTGTCAGACTTCAGTAGCATTTACAACTATTTAGCTATCAAATTTTATGTGCGGCTCTGAGAGAAATGTGTCTTTTAAATACTGCTCTGTCTCATAAACAGCAGTCTGTTAAACCATGTCAGTGGTACAAGCAGTTTGTGAAGCCCTCTGATGCAATAGCCTACAGCTCCACTCGTTACCTGAGCAGCAGAGTGCTGAACAACTCACTGAGTTAATTTTCCAAGCCACTTGTTTTGGCCGGGGATCAGCTTACTGAGTGAAAGCTGGTAATAACCATGCTCCAGCAGCCTAAACTTGAGTTCTCTTTTACCCCAGTGTACATCTCTTTCCTGCTAGCCTCCATAGAGCTGTGCTTACCTGGTGCTCACTTGGGTAGCAATCTGGTGTTGTCAGCTGCACTACGGTTGCATCCAGAGGCCACCAGCAAGAGCACATCCTTCATTCTCCAACCCAAGGCTTTGAAACTCGGGTTCCTCTCCTTTCCGGTGGAAGACCCCTTGGTCTTCCCTTTGGTGCTTCTCCTTGGAGGAGCAGCTGGGAGGCAGGAAGTTTGTGGAGTGCTAGCCATGACCTTGGCCATAACAAAATCTTTTTCTAACTCTGTCAAGCCTCCAACTAGAATATCCCCTTGCCACCACCTTCCCCTGCTGTGCTTTACCCAGCAGTGGTGCAGGAGAACTGCATGTACCGCTTTGAGACTCCACGCAATTTATATGGTAACCCAAGATGAGCCTGTTTGTGCCGGATGGGAAACAGAATCTTGGTGGCCTTCTTTGTGGTGAGTGCAGTCGTGCCAGCTCCGACACTGGGGGTGTAATTTACAGACTTTGAGCTGAGCCAGACTTGAGCTTTCAGCTTCTTTAATTTTTATTTTATTTTTATTTCTTTCTTTTTTAAAAAGTTTATTATTATTTTAGTACAAAAAGGTAACTTTATTCACGTTTTCAAGTCTGCACTGCTTGGAAGGTGCAGGTGGTGCAGAGAGCCCAGGCTGTGGGTACCTTCTCCCAGAGGTGCAGGGTAACAAGCACTTGGATGTCTAATTGCTGCCGTGTGCTGCAGATTGGGAGATTTGCTCTCCCACCACTGCTGTTTCCGTGTGCAGTGAGCCAGGGGCCAGGGAAACAAAAAATATTTGTGTGTGTGCAGCATGGTTATTTTCAAATACGAAATTGCACCTGCAAAAATAGAAGCCAGGAAGGGACTGGCAAGCAGCTCAGAGCTGGGAGGTGCAATGCGTGCAGAGCAGGGATGGGGACAGCATCTCTGAGTTTCTTTCCCATGCTTGCGCCGCCTGATAGCTTTAGCGGACGTTACTTTTCCTTCCCCTCTCTTTTCAATTAATCATCTGCTTGTCAGCGCTCTTCTCCCCAGCTCCCCTCCCCGCCAAGTCTCGGGGAGCGCCGTGCACACACGCAAGCGTCCATGCATGCAGCTGGCATGCTGACGGGCTCGGCCCCTTGTTAATCACTTACCCGTGTCGCGTGAGTCGGTCCCCACAGAAGGAGGTTTGGAAGAGGGGAAGGCTGGCATCAAGTCTGTCTCCAGTCCATCAATAACGATGGGCTGAGCACAGGATCTGGCCCTGCTGCGTTACAGTCCCATGGTCTGTTTCCGACCTGCTCCAGGCAGAGAGCCCATCAGATTTGTTCGGATTTTGGTTTCTAGCATATCTGAAAGGAACACTGAGTGGAGCCACCCCTCTCCCAGAATTCATGGGGGACTATTTTATATTTATTTTTTCCTGACAATGATGTGCTCATCCTTCCATCCAGGTGAGAAGTGACCTTAGGAAGTCTCTAGTCCATCCTCCCACCCCAGGCAGGATGAATACTGAGTGCAGACCCATTTAGTTTGCCCATCTAGCTCTTGAAAACTTCCAGGGCTAGAAATCTCACAACCTGTCTGGGTTCACCTTTCAGCAAATGACAGTCATGGGAAAACAAATCTGTCCTGTTGCAGCTCTTGTCTCTCATCTTCTCACCATGGAGGTAAAGGGTCTGTCTCCATCACCTCAATAATCTTACAATAGGCACCATTAGGTTGCTTCAAGGTCCCCCCTAAACCATCCCTTCTCCAGGCTGCACAAGCCCTGTTTGCTCAACCTGTCCTCATCACCACATTCTTCAGCCTCATTGCCACCCTTACAGAACTTAACTGGACTTGCTAGAGGTCAGCAACATCTGTCTTGTAGCAGAGCCCCAAAACTGTGCACAATGCTCCAGATACCTGGCATCAGGTTTCCCCTCTGGTTGGGAAAAGTTGCCAAATAGTACCAAAATTAATAAATGTGTGTATGGGTACTTCTGTATGTACAGTTATTGAGGAATTATTCCTATTTTGAAAATTTAACAGGAGTTTTTAGTAACACTTCTCATGAATGCGTTTAGTAACTACGGTCCCCTGCACAAACATGCTGCTCTGCTCAGAGTCTTCTCTGCAACCCCAGTGGGAACTATGCCCTCCCCTGAGCTGCTTTTGGCTTCACTTCAACTGCAGAGAGTGAACTCAAGTAGTTTCTCTTCCTAACCCCTCTCCTTGCTCAGAATCTTTTAGTGTTCTGAGTTTTCATCTGTCAGGAGGAAGCTTTTTTGTGACTAGGCAGGATCTGCTTCAGAGAGGGCTGTTAAATGCTGTGCTAGAATGTGCTGGAGCTGCAAAGAGCAGCTCAATGGGAATGAGGCATTCAGCCAGAGGTGGAGAAAGGGAGCACAAACCCTTTAGGAAAGGTTAAAGAAGGTAGAACCGCCTAAGCAGGAAAGGAGATGGAGGACCTTCAGAGGTGGGAGCTCAAGGGAAAGAAGGGAGCATTTGCCAGAGGTGAGCATCTCTGTGAGAGGGCAAGAAGATGCTTGGCGTGGGGTTGGCTCCTTCCAGAAGACCTCTTTGGCTTGTTACAGAAAAGCCCTCAGCCTAAAAGCTGCTTGAGCTTTAAAAGCTAAGGGTGAAAGGGAGGGACCTAGCAGCACTGATGGGAGACGAATGAGCTGTGGCAGTCATCCCCTCACTAGGACAGCCTTAACTCTGCAGTGGAGTATTTTCACCCTCCCTGAGTTTTGCAGAAGGATTTTCCTGGTGGCAGATCTAGGACGAGCCACCTCCACATCCCCGAGGTGATGAGGTGGGATTTAAACTGAGACCTCCTGCCATGCCTGGGAGATGTAAATCGGGCTTCTGCTTTCCATCCAGACACCATCACAATGGGTTCAGGCCATCCGAAAGGAGGAAAAGCAGAGCCAGAAATGTGTTTCCCCACGTTTGCTGCTCATCTGTGGCTTCATCCTGTGGTAAGCACAGCAAGCTGATGAGTACAAGTAGACCTGATTCTGGCTCAGCTTCTCCTTTGTTCTGCTCTTGATGAATATTTGGGGATTGAAAGTGAAATACAGTGCTTTTCCCTTCCAAAGGGGAAAAAAAAGCACCAAACAACAAAAAAACAGAAGAGAAGGGAAGGAGGAGCCCCTCTTGCATGCTGCACCAGCAAACCCTCGTCATCTTGTAGCAGGAGGCCAGCGCACATGAATATTGCTGTGCAGTATGCACAAGTGATGAGCCCCATATGCAAGCCTTGGGAGAAATTAAATATTTTCTATGGCGTTTTCCAAAGAGCTCTTCTATCAAAGCACTTGGTCAGGAGCCAAAACACCCCAGCTTTCACAGCCCCAGCTGGTTGACACGACTAAAAATTATTTTATTTTTAAACACTGATTAGTATTTTCTAATTAAAAAACCAAGCCTTCCCTTAAACTGAGTCTTGCCCCAGTGGATGGAGTTCAGCCAGATTTTGAGAAGGGGCTGGAAGCTGTGGAGTACTCCACAGGTGCTCTCAGATTCTGCTTTTTCCTGGTTTGGTGCTGGAGCTCGCAGAAGTGTTCTTGAGATAAAGTGCACACATGGGCTGCACCTGCCCATTCATGCATGGTGGAGGACAGCCAGCTGGGCAGGGGATAGCAGCCTAGTCCTTGCCTGCTGCCTGGCTCTTAGAGAGGGGAAGGACGACTGCAAGCCCCAGGCAGGAGGTTGTAAGAGCATCAGCCTCCTGGGAAGTGACTGAGGTGCAGGTGGGCAAGGGGACTTCCAGACAAAGTTGGGCATTGCAAGGACTGTTTTACATGTACCAGCTGTTTTGTCTGCAGAGGAGAGAAAGAGCAAGGACATGGCACGGTTTTGGGGGTGGAAAAGACAGAGTGGTCACTGGACAGAGAGGGAACTCAAGGAGGGACAGATAAACAGGATGAGATCTGTTGCTGCCTCTTGTCTTGAGCACAGAGACAAACCCCCTTGCTAGTTTTAAGGTGTATGTTCATCTGTCAAGGGCAGAGGGATGGGAAATAGGCAGTGGTTTGGTGGACTGGAAGGAAAAGAGACCCTAGAGAGTCCAGCAGGAGCCTGACTAGTGGGGCAGGGAGATGAGTAGCAGTGTGATGTCTCCTAGGATGAATTTAAGCCTGAGCCCATTCTCCTTGAATGTGAGTCTTCATGGCAAGTCACAGAGACCACTGGCTTTCATGTTTAGCACTTGGATTTGAGAGTTTACTGGTAGAAAATAATGTTTTGGAGGAGCAATGATGGCAGCAGCAACTCACCTCTAGCTGCCTCTGCAGTAGCCGTGGGACTTCAGAGCAGAACAGAGCTCACAGAGCGAAACACAGGTGATGGAGAACAAAGCAGCTGGGATTTTGTGAAGTGACACCTCCCCTAGCTGAGCTGTTTTTCTCCTACATAGCCATACTTGCTTCAGACCTTTCTCTCCTTGCTGCATCCAGTGTTGGTAGGTAGGAAGTTGATGGTATCCCACAAACCACAAGAAAGACATGATTCACCATGGTTTAGTGGTTGATTTATTGGTGCTAGGTGAATGGTTGGACTCAATGTTCCTAAAGGTCCTTCCCAACCTAAAAAATTCTGTGATTCTCTGAAAGGATATGCATAGTTCGACATCACTAAATCTGTTCCAGGGCTTGGTACCAATGTATGCATCTTCCCTCCCTACAGGGCTGGAAGCAAATTGAATTTTAATCCAATTTCTCCTATATTGAGTATTCATTTAATTCTGCTGGCTTTGCATAGCAAAATCTCACTCTGAGTGTACATCTTCTTGGCTTTTTCTTTTCTGGAAAGCAGCTGAGACCCAAATGCAATCTTGTGCCACAACTCACCTGCCAAGTAGCAGGATGCAGCAATGCTGGGCTTGTCAGAGCTCACTGATGCTATCAAGAGCTGTGCTCAGAGGGGATCCTCATTTCCAAAGGGGTGTTTTGTTTCCTTCATCATTGCTGAGCCCACTGTGCTGCCCGGCACACATTTCAGTGTACAGCCACTCTGTCCCCATGAAGCTGCAGGGGAACTGCTTCCCTGATGTCACTCAGCTAATACCTCCTAACAAACATGCTAATTTAAGAGCTGCTAAAGCCCAGGGGCAGCAGGAGGTCACAGTCCACACAAACAGATGGTGTTTTGTCCTTGCTAATTAAATTTTCCTGTAGTTTTGAGTGAGAGACTTTTCTGACTTCTATTTCAGCAGAGCTGCTTCAGATGGACTCTGTTCTTCCATCCTCTTCCTCATCTTGTTTTCCACAAACATGTCTCCAGGGCTGGGGCAGGACCCTGGGGAGGGCAAGGATCCCCAGGGGTTCTCAGAGGTGCCCTCAGTGGTCCATTGAGCTTGCTTCTTGTTCTCTGCCAGCTCCCAGCTGCAGCAGTCAGAGCACCCCAAGGAGGCATTTCTCACAGTATATTTATTGGAGACCTAGTGAGTGGCACCAGCCTGGGGCTTGTGGTTGTCCCAGCCTGTTTCAGCAGTGCTGGTAGGGGAGGGGCCCTGCACTTCAGCCCTTCATGACTGCTTTTCCACTTCCCCTAGCTCCCTACAAGTGATGCCAGCATGGGGTCCTGCTGCAAACCAAGATGGCAGTGACATCAAGACAGCTGCCAGCTCATGGCAAGGTTCATAGTGAGAGTGAGGTTATGTGGGTGTCAGGAGTGTCCCTCCTGCTTTTTTCCCATGCTGGAGGCATCCATGGTGCTTATGCAAACTCACGAGCATGAGACTGTCAGGCATAACCCATTGTGATAATCTCTCCTGCAGGACCTACTGGTCAGCTGTAGGGGAGTCCAGGGCTATGGAGTCAGGTTGAGTCAGTGTGCAGAGAGGCTTGAGGACTCACAGAGGATGCAGTAGGGCAGGACCAGGAGTGGCTGCAGTGTAGCTGTATGCATTTAATGAGCAGATATGTGCAAAACACCTCGGCGAGCATGCAAGCCAGTGGTGGAGATACTTTTTGTCCCACTCACCCACCCACTACAGCACTCCTCCTTTGAGACATTCCATGCGGTGAGGGTTCAGAGGACCAGAACTCTGCACTCTGTGGGGTGGTGGGTGAGAGGTCAGGGTTGGGGTAGGCTGGATCTTTGGACCATCACGAAGCATACCCCTTGCTGATTGCTGCTCCCTGTGGTCTGCTGTCATGGGCAGGAGACTTGCATGGCAAGGAATGGAGAGACCTCCAGAGTCAGGTGGATGGGTTGCAGAGAGAGAGCCCAGCATCTCCTGTGGGATCTAGATAGAGAGGGACAGAAGGCAGATTCTAGTGGGGAGCATGCATCCTGAGCCCTTTCCTGCTTCCAATAGCACTCATTGTCATCCATGGGCTCTGGAGATTGCCTAGACTCTGCCTACTGAGTCCTCCTGCCAGCTTATACTGCAGGCGTGGGGGAGAGATGAAGCAAAGCAGGACGAATCCTGAGGCATCTCTGGGGAGATGGCATCAGAGTCACTGGAGTGGTGTCCTCCATGCCAAGCATTTAAAAAAGCCTAAACAAATAAACAAGCCAAAATCAAAATGCCCAGCAAGCTCTGTGCAGCTAGATTCTCCCTTCCTTATGCTCCCAGCTGCTACGCAAGTGTCATTCCTGTCTACGACAAGTCGAGCTGCCAAGGTTTCTTCCAACATTCCTTGCTCCAATTCCGCTCATGTCCCTGTGCCCCTGCAACATGGACTTCAGGCTATCATCCTCTTGCAGTTTGGTCTTGATGTGCTGGTGAAAAACATTCCTTACTTTCTGAGCAGTGATGCTGTGGCCTCAGTCCTCAGCTGTATTTGGTGCTTTGGATTGGGGACATCACCACTAGGAGATTTTCTGGGACTAAGCCAGTATGGCCCTGCCTGTGCTGGTGGGAAGAGGTTCTGTGGGCTGCAGGGTGCAGGTGGTTGGGTTGGGGCAGCACCTGGTGGCTGTGTCCCACTTGCCCCTCTACTTCTGCAGCAGCACGGTGCCCTTCAGTTCTCTTGGCAACACCAAAAATATCAGACCCGATGCCTACACCGTTGTCTAGCCCACCTAAATGTGGCAGAAAATGGATTTCCAGAGGAGCAAGTTCGGACTAAGAGGTGCAGTCTTCATACTTCAAAACAAACTCCTTTGTCCCTCTGTTACCAAGTGCCATTGAGGAGGATATTGAATCCCCACCAGCAGCTACCAAGCTCCTGAGCATTGGAAAGGCTTGGAACCACCATGCTGCTCTGTGCCACATCCTATGTGCCACAGGCATCCAGCTAATCGAGGAATTCTGGAGAACAGGCTCCATCTGTCCTCCCTTTCCTCTCTGTCTTGCTCAGGATGGAGTGTGACTGTGGCACAGTCTGGATTTTAACACTAGGAAGCTTTTCTTTGCCTGAGAAGTTCTCAGCTTAAGTGGCATTGGGGAGTTCGTAAAGCAGCCTGGCCACAAACTCTCCTCAAGGCAAAAAGCAGATTGTGAGGAAGGTCCTGGGAGATTTGAAGGGCACCACAGCCCTGCAGACAAAAATAAGAAATGTTGCAAACATTTGCCAGAAAATCACAAACTGAACCTGTCATGAGGCAGCAGGACCTTCCTAAAATATTTGGGGCTCTTTGCTCAGTGTATGGGAGTCTGGTTTTGCTTTTGTGTTTTGTTTGGGTGTTTGTTCCCTACCATTAATACTCTGTATTCATGAGCAGACACTGGGAACTGATGTCTCAAAATTCATTCTGACACCAAGAGTTCCTTCCTTACAGCCTGGAAGAGCTGGTGTGAGCAGGATCTGCCCCCAGATGTGTGATTTCTGTGGCTTCCAGGGAGGATCCCTGGGGCATACCTGGTCCACAAACATCTCCCATCTCCTATCTCCGTCCTGTCTCTGATCTCCTCTGTCTGTCCCCGGCATGGTGCCATGAGCTGGGGGAAAAATATGCAGGCCAAGACCCTACTTGAATGGAGGTCCCAGAAAAATACTGTCTCCGGCACTGTTTTGATAGAAGCAAACATCCAGTTGTTTCCTGCAGTCTCTCTCTGCAAGGAACTAGAAAATGTTCAGGGCAGAGGAAAGCTGAGTTAAAAGAGGGGGGGAAATGACATTTCCCCTTGTTGGTCTGAGCTTTCTGCATCTTGGAAGCTGTCCAGGCATGGATGTGGGGTGCAGGTGTGGCAGCTGAGCTGAACTTCCTGCCTAAGAAGCACTGGCATCCCTGAGGAATAGGGCTGGAGCAATCTTCCTCCACAACCTTTGCCATGGGGATTCAGGCCTCCTCTTGCCCTGCTGTGCTTTCTTCTGGCACTGATTTTGAAGGTGCACGAAGCTTATTAGTATGCTGTGCTTTGTGCTGCTTTTATCACCACTGGAGCAGATGGCTGGGCTTGGACTGCTGCCCTCTGCTTGCAGAAAGGCTGGTTAATGGGATGGTAGTTAGGAAGACAGGTATGGGTTGTGAGAAACATGCCCCTTAAGGGCTCCAAGGGGGAAAGAGGAGATGAGCAGTGGGAGACAACTACCTGTGTGGTAGCACTGGTGCCAAGGACTGACAGTAGGCAAGGTTGCTGGAGAGGTTTCCAGCACTGCACCTGTCCCAGCAATGCTCTCCTGACATGGAGGTAGGATGTGGCTGGCAGGGAGCCATGATGCTAGGACAGTTCCATGCCTGTTCTCAAGCCACAGAGGAGGCAGAGCATAGCACCTGCTGTTAGTGTCCCTTGTCCTATCAGGGGCAGAGACAGGCTGCAGTGTCCTGATGCATTACAGAGTCAAATAATGGTTTGTGTTGGAAGGGAACCTTTAAAGGTCATCTGGTCCACCCCCCCCTGCAGTGTGCAAGGACATCTTCCGCTAACTGAGGTTGCTCAGAGTGCCATCCAACCTCACCTTGAATGTTCTGATGTTTTGTTACCCTCATTGCAGAAAATTACTTCCCTATATCTAGTCTACAGCTACCCTCTTTAATTTAAAACATTTGCCTCTTGTCCTATTACAACAGGCCCTGCAAAATAATTGTCCCTCATCTTTCTTATGAATCCCCTTTAAGGACTGAAAGGCCACAATATGGTCTTCCTCCAGTCTTCCCTTCTCCAGTCTTAACAACCCTAACACTCTCATCCTTTCTTCATGGGAAAGATGTTCCATCCCTTGTTCCTGGAACAAAAATCCCTCAGTCTCTGTGGCTGCAAGGTGAGCACCATGCTTCTGGGGATCTCAGGGCCTTCAGTGAAAAAGTTTCTTCTAATACCCAATCTTAACCTTGCCTGGTACAACTTGAATCCACTTTCTCTTGTTCTGTCACTTGCTACTAGGGAGAAGAGGTCAACACCCACCTCACTACAACTTCAAGTAGGTGTAGAGAGCAATAAGGTCTCCCCTCAGCTTTCTCTTCATACTGAACAACCCCAGTTCTTTCAGCAGCTCTTCAGAAGCTATGCTCTCCAGACCCTTCACCAACTTCATTGTCCTTCCTGGAGGTGCTCCAGCACCTCAGTATCTTTCTTGTACTGAGGGCTCCAAAACTGAACTCAGTTCTCAAGGTCTGCCCTCACCAGTGCCAAGTACAGGGTGACAATCACTTTCCTGATGATGCTGACTACACTATTGCTGATACAGGCCAGGATGCTGTTGGCCTTTTTGGTCACCTGAGCACACTGCTGACTTATGTTCAGCCAGCTGTTGATCAACAGCCCCAAGTCTTTCTCTGCTGGGCGGTTTTTCAGACTCTCTGCCCCAGGCCTGTAGCATTGCATGGGGTTGTTATGAAACAAGTGCAGGACCCAGCACTTGGCTTTGTTGAATCTCATACAGTTGACCTGGGATCATCGATCCAGCCTCTCCAGGTCCCTCTGTAGAATCTTCCTATACCTAAAGAAGACCAACTCTATCTCCCAGTTTAGTATCATCTGCAGACTTACTGAGAGTGCAGTCATCACCTTGTCCAGATCATCGATAAAGATATGAAAGAGAGCTGGCCCCAAAACTGAGCCCTGGGGAACACTGCTTGTGATAGGCTTCCAGCTGAATTTTACTCCATTCTCCACCGCTCTTTGGGCCTGGACAGCCAACCAGTTTTGTACCCTGCAAATTGTCCATCCATCCAAGCCATGAGCAGCCAGTATCTCTGAGAGGAGAGACACTGTCAAATGCCTTACTGTAGCCCAGGTAAACAACATTCAAAGCCTTCTCCTCATCCACTAAGCAGGTCACTTTGCCATAGAAGGAGATCAAACTGGACCTGTCCTTCATGGACCCAAGATGATTGAGCCTGATCACCTGGCTGCCCTACACAAGTTGCATGATGGCATCAAGACAATCTGCTGCTCCATGGCTTTCCTTGGCACTGAAATCAGATTGACAGGTCTATAGTTCCTTAGATCCTCCTTCCAGCCCTTCTTATAGATGAGTGTAGACTTGTTCCTCCCCAAACCATCTCAGCTGTCCCTGGAGCCCCTGGGCTTTGCAGTACCCTCTGGAAAGCATTTGATTTTTGCTGGGCTGTTACACCTTCCAGGATAGCCTCTTTCTTCATCCCTGTTGGCACAGGGAGTAGGTCACTACCTTTCTTACTGAGACATCCTACAAATGACATCCAGGGAAGATGGAGCAACTCCAAGATTCAGCACAGGTATTTGAAGCCAAGAGCCCTGCAAGCCTACAGATGCATTCAGGAGTGCATCTTAAACCAAAGCAGCTGGGAAGTTTTTTGAAGGCCATGCTTCCACCTTCTCTCCATCACTCCTGGACCACAAGTGTAGGAGGATACACACAGACACCTGAGGGTCCGGTGTTGCTCCCCAGGTTGGCAAGGGCACAGTGACAGAAGGACTGTGCTGTGGGGATCTGCATCCTCCAGGGCATCCTCTCACTCAGCATCTCTGCCTTATTACTGGAAAGGGAGGAGGTAGAGGGAAGAAACTTGCAATCTGTGAAAGCCATAAGCAAATTATTTTCAGCTTGCCCTGGTCATCCCCATGGTGCTCATGGTCCAGGCAGTAAGTGCTAATCACCCTGTTGACAGTGGAGATTTAAATTAGATTTAAGAAGGCTTTTCAAGCAGCAGGGGCTCTGGCTCTGCAGGTAAGACTTTCTGATGGCTTGTATTAAGGAGATGATGAAGACCCTCTTTTCTTTTCTCTTAAGCAGCAAAATGGGGCACTATAAGGATATTGTTGTTACATGTATATGACATAAAGCAACACTTATTTTTTCCTCTCCTTTACCTCACTTTTCTGCCAGGGTGGCAGAGGAGATGGCACTGAGTACTTTCAGGAGTCCAAGCTTTGCCCTTAAGGCTGACCTCCTGTCCACAGGGCTGCCATGAATGGTGCGATTACTGCAGGAATAGTGGCTGAAGATTGTCCTGCTCACTGTGGTGCTTCACTGCCTGTCACAGCAGCATGTGCTGCCCTCCAGGAGGGATCACTTCTAATTGGAGGAACCACAGGTCACTGGGGCCAGGGAAAGCTGTGGCAGGGTCTCTGCTAACAAAGGGCTGGGCTGAGCAATCAAGGGCAGCTTTGCTAAGGGTGTTTCAAAGAATCACCAAATCATAGAATGGTTTGGGTGGGAAGGACCCTTATAGGTCGTACAGTCTAACTTCCTTCACAGTGAGCTTGGATATATTCCATTAGAACAGTTTGCCCAGAACCCTGTCCAGCCTGACCTGGAAGATTTCCAGGGATGAGGCATCTACCACATCTGCACCTAAGAGTACTGTAAGGCTAATAATCAGTATCTGCAGGACAGGTGTACCAGAGCATTTGGAGTAGATGTCTGCGGTACAGGTGTCCTGTAGCAGCTATAGTTGGTGTCTGCAGTACTGGCAAACCATGGCATCTGCATCAAAGGTTGTGCCATGGCTGTCTGCAGTACAGGCACACCACAGTGTCTGCTGTGGGCACCTGCAGTACAGGCTCTTCAAAGCTCCTTTGGAAGCCTCTTGGCAGCCTTGTGTGGCAGCCTGGCAGGTGTCTGCGAACGAAACAACTTCACAGACGTCTTTTCTCCTGCATGTCACCATCTCTAAGCCAGGCCTTGTAATGGCACCTGGTGGAGAAATGCTCAGCAGAAGTCTTTGTTATGAAAACACTAGGTTTTGAAACACCATTTCTTTTGATTTGCCTTTTTTTTTTTCCTGGTAGGAGCCACCCACTCCCAGAATGAGGTCTTACTTATTTGTCCTTGCTGTGAGGGGGCTGCAGAAAGTGAGAATTGCAGAGGAGGCTAGGATACAGTCCATGTACCTCACCTTCTAGGGGTAGCCCTGCCCTAGAACTGCCATTTTCAGCTATCACTTGGTACTCTGTTACCAATCAGCATCTCCAAGGTTTTGAGGATCCTTCTAAGGGAGAGCTGAAAAGGACCCATCCCTTTTCATGCTTGGAAGAGGGCTCTGGGACTGTTCAGCAAAAATGGTGCATCCCTACTTTTTTGCCTGGATACAGGATCCCCGTCACTCTCGCTGCCCACTTTGAGGCTTTCCTCACATTGTAACACTACAACAGATGATGTCACATCGCTGTGCCCCTTCAGTTCTGTTGCAGGGACAGAATCAGGCTTGTCTTCGTGCAGGTCTGGCCACAACCTCCTTCTACATAGCCTGACTTGGCTCGGGCAAAGTATGATTATAAATGCCTTTGGTTTAGACTGAGAGCTGATGGAGGAGACCATATTCATATTTATGTTGAATTGTCTTCTGTTGAGTGACCACGACTGATGTCTTCATTACTTTTGGTGTGGAGGATCAACTAGTAACTCTCCCAAAACAAGAAGCTGGGGACAGTGAGAGGGCTTACCAGAGGTGGCTCCAGCTGCAGACCTGCCATGCTACCGCATCCTGAGTGCCCCCTTGCCTCCCTTTGCTCCTGATCAGGCTTCTCGTTCCTCTGCTCCACCATGAAAGGTGTTGAAAGGGGGAAAGTGAATAGTCTACAACCTTTTTTTCCACATAAGATTTGGGTTCCTACTGCTTGGTTTTCTGTGTAATAAATATGGTTCCTCACCATCACCTTTCAACTGATCCATGCAGAAGCAGACACACAGCCCAGAGGGAGCTGCATGCCTGGTGAGGTGCTGCTCAGTGGCCCATGTGCCTGTGTGCTGATGTGCTGGCTATTGCTAGAGAAACCATTAAATGAGCAAATACAGCAACTGGAAATCTGCATGAGAAGGATCTGCAGAAATTGCAAAGGTTTTGTTATGTGCTTAAAAAAAGCCAACAACATGGCTTTGGGCAAAACAGGCAAACAAAGCAAATACTGCATGGGAAATTGTAATACAAGTGAGAAAAAGTTGGTATTCTGGCTAGATTTTCACAATAAGATAGCTCAGGCTCTGTCTACTGCCTGATGGTAGGGTTCATCTTAGGGAAGAAATGAGGTCGTGTAGTGTGAAAGAAGCTGAGCAGTAAGATCTCTGTGCCAGCACTGGGAGCCCCTGGCCATGTTCTGGCCATGCCACAAGCCTATGTCCACACCATTAGACAGTCCCCCCCTTATTCTTTTTTCCATCTGGTTGGTCGTGCGGAGCGTAGCTCCCACTCACGCCAGAGGAGGCTCGATGAGACGCTCACATACATAGCTCCGTTCGGCAAGCTCCCCCCCGACTCTGCAGCCCTGAGAGGAGGCTGGAGCCAGGTGGGGGTTGGGCTCT